>NC_137114.1:54073164-54083164 GCF_949357685.1 Gobio gobio
GGGGCAGTGTGTGTGTGTGTGTGTGTGATGGGTAGGTTTAGGGGCAGGGGCAGTGTGTGTGTGTGTGTGTGATGGGTACTTTGAAGTATTTGGACACTTAGAATGAATGGATATCAATGCATTCAATCAGGGGTTCCTACACTTTCTGTGTGTGTCAGGACATAAATATCAGGACACAAATGTGTATAATGACACTGGTATTACAAAAAGAGGGAGAAATATGAGACGTTCCCCATGTCCTCACTTTTCAAAATGCTTATAAATCACAGAATGAGGTTTTTTTCACAGAAAGTGAACTGCACAGTCTCCTGTGAGGGGAAGGGGCAGTGTGTGTGTGTGTGTGTGTGTGTGTGTGTGTGTGTGTGTGATGGGTAGGTTTAGGGGCTGTGTGTGTGTGTGTGTGTGTGTGTGTGTGTGTGTGTGTGTGTGTGTGATGGGTAGGTTTAGGGGCAGTGTGTGTGTGTGTGTGTGTGTGTGTGTGTGTGTGTGTGTGTGTGTGTGATGAGTAGGTTTAGGGGCAGGGGCAGTGTGTGTGTGTGTGTGTGTGTTTGATGGGTAGGTTTAGGGGCAGGGACAGTGTGTGTGTGTGTGTGTGTGTTTGATGGGTAGGTTTAGGGGCAGGGGCAGTGTGTGTGTGTGTGTGTGTGTGTGTGTGTGTGTGTGTGTGTGTGTGATGGGTAGGTTTAGGGGCAGTGTGTGTGTGTGTGTGTGTGATGGGTAGGTATAGGGGCAGTGTGTGTGTGTGTGTGTGTGTGTGTGTGTATGTATGTGATGGGTAGGTTTAGGGGCAGGGGCTGTGTGTGTGTGTGTGTGTGTGTGTGTGTGATGAGTAGGTTTAGGGGCAGGGGCAGTGTGTGTGTGTGTGTGTGTGTGTGTGTGTGTGTGTGTGTTTGATGGGTAGGTTTAGGGGCAGGGGCAGTGTGTGTGTGTGTGTGTGTGTGTGTGTGTGTGTGTTTGATGGGTAGGTTTAGGGGCAGTGTGTGTGTGTGTGTGTGTGTGTGTGTGTGTGTGTGTGTGTGTGTGATGGGTAGGTTTAGGGGCAGTGTGTGTGTGTGTGTGTGTGTGTGTGTGATGGGTAGGTTTAGGGGCAGGGGCAGTGTGTGTGTGTGTGTGTGTGTGTGTGTGTGTGTGTGTGTGTGTGTGTGTGTGTGTGTGTGTGTGTGTGTGTGTGTGTTTGATGGGTAGGTTTAGGGGCAGTGTGTGTGTGTGTGTGTGTGTGTGTGTGTGTGTGTTTGATGGGTAGGTTTAGGTTTAGGGGCAGTGTGTGTGTGTGTGTGTGTGTGTGTGTGTGTGTGTGTGATGGGTAGGTTTAGGGGCAGGGGCAGTGTGTGTGTGTGTTTGATGGGTAGGTTTAGGGGCAGGGGCAGTGTGTGTGTGTGTGTGTGTGTGTGTGTGTGATGGGTAGGTTTAGGGGCAGGGGCAGTGTGTGTGTGTGTGTGTGTGTGTGTGTGTGTGTGTTTGATGGGTAGGTTTAGGGGCAGGGGCAGTGTGTGTGTGTGTGATGGGTAGGTTTAGGGGCAGGGGCAGTGTGTGTGTGTGTGTGTGTGTGTGTGATGGGTAGGTTTAGGGGCAGGGGCAGTGTGTGTGTGTGTGTGTGATGGGTAGGTTTAGGGGCAGTGTGTGTGTGTGTGTGTGTGTGTGTGTGTGTGTTTGATGGGTAGGTTTAGGGGCAGGGGCAGTGTGTGTGTGTGTGTGTGTGATGGGTAGGTTTAGGGGCAGGGGCAGTGTGTGTGTGTGTGTGTGATGGGTACTTTGAAGTATTTGGACACTTAGAATGAATGGATATCAATGCATTCAATCAGGGGTTCCTACACTTTCTGTGTGTGTCAGGACATAAATATCAGGACACAAATGTGTATAATGACACTGGTATTACAAAAAGAGGGAGAAATATGAGACGTTCCCCATGTCCTCACTTTTCAAAATGCTTATAAATCACAGAATGAGGTTTTTTTCACAGAAAGTGAACTGCACAGTCTCCTGTGAGGGGAAGGGGCAGTGTGTGTGTGTGTGTGTGTGTGTGTGTGTGTGTGTGTGTGATGGGTAGGTTTAGGGGCTGTGTGTGTGTGTGTGTGTGTGTGTGTGTGTGTGTGTGTGTGTGTGTGATGGGTAGGTTTAGGGGCAGTGTGTGTGTGTGTGTGTGTGTGTGTGTGTGTGTGTGTGTGTGTGTGTGATGAGTAGGTTTAGGGGCAGGGGCAGTGTGTGTGTGTGTGTGTGTGTTTGATGGGTAGGTTTAGGGGCAGGGACAGTGTGTGTGTGTGTGTGTGTGTGTGTGTTTGATGGGTAGGTTTAGGGGCAGGGGCAGTGTGTGTGTGTGTGTGTGTGTGTGTGTGTGTGTGTGTGTGTGTGTGATGGGTAGGTTTAGGGGCAGTGTGTGTGTGTGTGTGTGTGATGGGTAGGTATAGGGGCAGTGTGTGTGTGTGTGTGTGTGTGTGTGTGTATGTATGTGATGGGTAGGTTTAGGGGCAGGGGCTGTGTGTGTGTGTGTGTGTGTGTGTGTGTGATGAGTAGGTTTAGGGGCAGGGGCAGTGTGTGTGTGTGTGTGTGTGTGTGTGTGTGTGTGTGTGTTTGATGGGTAGGTTTAGGGGCAGGGGCAGTGTGTGTGTGTGTGTGTGTGTGTGTGTGTGTGTGTTTGATGGGTAGGTTTAGGGGCAGTGTGTGTGTGTGTGTGTGTGTGTGTGTGTGTGTGTGTGTGTGTGTGATGGGTAGGTTTAGGGGCAGTGTGTGTGTGTGTGTGTGTGTGTGTGTGATGGGTAGGTTTAGGGGCAGGGGCAGTGTGTGTGTGTGTGTGTGTGTGTGTGTGTGTGTGTGTGTGTGTGTGTGTGTGTGTGTGTGTGTGTGTGTGTGTGTGTGTGTGTGTTTGATGGGTAGGTTTAGGGGCAGTGTGTGTGTGTGTGTGTGTGTGTGTGTGTGTGTGATGGGTAGGTTTAGGGGCAGGGGCAGTGTGTGTGTGTGTGTGTGTGTGTGTGTGTGTGTGTTTGATGGGTAGGTTTAGGGGCAGGGGCAGTGTGTGTGTGTGTGATGGGTAGGTTTAGGGGCAGGGGCAGTGTGTGTGTGTGTGTGTGTGTGTGTGATGGGTAGGTTTAGGGGCAGGGGCAGTGTGTGTGTGTGTGTGTGATGGGTAGGTTTAGGGGCAGTGTGTGTGTGTGTGTGTGTGTGTGTGTGTGTGTTTGATGGGTAGGTTTAGGGGCAGGGGCAGTGTGTGTGTGTGTGTGTGTGATGGGTAGGTTTAGGGGCAGGGGCAGTGTGTGTGTGTGTGTGTGATGGGTACTTTGAAGTATTTGGACACTTAGAATGAATGGATATCAATGCATTCAATCAGGGGTTCCTACACTTTCTGTGTGTGTCAGGACATAAATATCAGGACACAAATGTGTATAATGACACTGGTATTACAAAAAGAGGGAGAAATATGAGACGTTCCCCATGTCCTCACTTTTCAAAATGCTTATAAATCACAGAATGAGGTTTTTTTCACAGAAAGTGAACTGCACAGTCTCCTGTGAGGGGAAGGGGCAGTGTGTGTGTGTGTGTGTGTGTGTGTGTGTGTGTGTGTGTGTGATGGGTAGGTTTAGGGGCTGTGTGTGTGTGTGTGTGTGTGTGTGTGTGTGTGTGTGTGTGTGTGTGATGGGTAGGTTTA
Organism: Gobio gobio; assembly: GCF_949357685.1. Classification (NCBI taxonomy): domain Eukaryota; kingdom Metazoa; phylum Chordata; class Actinopteri; order Cypriniformes; family Gobionidae; genus Gobio; species Gobio gobio. Next base: position 54,076,805 of record NC_137114.1, read on the forward strand.
GGGGCAGTGTGTGTGTGTGTGTGTGTGTGTGTGTGTGTGTGTGTGTGTGTGTGTGATGAGTAGGTTTAGGGGCAGGGGCAGTGTGTGTGTGTGTGTGTGTGTTTGATGGGTAGGTTTAGGGGCAGGGACAGTGTGTGTGTGTGTGTGTGTGTGTGTGTTTGATGGGTAGGTTTAGGGGCAGGGGCAGTGTGTGTGTGTGTGTGTGTGTGTGTGTGTGTGTGTGTGTGTGTGTGATGGGTAGGTTTAGGGGCAGTGTGTGTGTGTGTGTGTGTGATGGGTAGGTATAGGGGCAGTGTGTGTGTGTGTGTGTGTGTGTGTGTGTATGTATGTGATGGGTAGGTTTAGGGGCAGGGGCTGTGTGTGTGTGTGTGTGTGTGTGTGTGTGATGAGTAGGTTTAGGGGCAGGGGCAGTGTGTGTGTGTGTGTGTGTGTGTGTGTGTGTGTGTGTGTTTGATGGGTAGGTTTAGGGGCAGGGGCAGTGTGTGTGTGTGTGTGTGTGTGTGTGTGTGTGTGTTTGATGGGTAGGTTTAGGGGCAGTGTGTGTGTGTGTGTGTGTGTGTGTGTGTGTGTGTGTGTGTGTGTGATGGGTAGGTTTAGGGGCAGTGTGTGTGTGTGTGTGTGTGTGTGTGTGATGGGTAGGTTTAGGGGCAGGGGCAGTGTGTGTGTGTGTGTGTGTGTGTGTGTGTGTGTGTGTGTGTGTGTGTGTGTGTGTGTGTGTGTGTGTGTGTTTGATGGGTAGGTTTAGGGGCAGTGTGTGTGTGTGTGTGTGTGTGTGTGTGTGTGTGTTTGATGGGTAGGTTTAGGTTTAGGGGCAGTGTGTGTGTGTGTGTGTGTGTGTGTGTGTGTGTGTGTGATGGGTAGGTTTAGGGGCAGGGGCAGTGTGTGTGTGTGTTTGATGGGTAGGTTTAGGGGCAGGGGCAGTGTGTGTGTGTGTGTGTGTGTGTGTGTGTGATGGGTAGGTTTAGGGGCAGGGGCAGTGTGTGTGTGTGTGTGTGTGTGTGTGTGTGTGTGTTTGATGGGTAGGTTTAGGGGCAGGGGCAGTGTGTGTGTGTGTGATGGGTAGGTTTAGGGGCAGGGGCAGTGTGTGTGTGTGTGTGTGTGTGTGTGATGGGTAGGTTTAGGGGCAGGGGCAGTGTGTGTGTGTGTGTGTGATGGGTAGGTTTAGGGGCAGTGTGTGTGTGTGTGTGTGTGTGTGTGTGTGTGTTTGATGGGTAGGTTTAGGGGCAGGGGCAGTGTGTGTGTGTGTGTGTGTGTGTGTGTGTGTGTGTGTGTGTGTGTGTGTGTGTGTGTGTGTGTGTGTGTGTGTGTGTGTGTGTGTGTGTGTGTGTGTGTGATGGGTAGGTTTAGGGGCAGTGTAAAGGGATAGAAAATACGGTTTGTACGGTATAAAAACCATTATGCCTATGGAATGTCCTCACATTTCACAACAACAAACGTGTGTGTGTGTGTGTGTGTGTGTGTGTGTGTGTGTGTGTGTGTGCGCGTGTGCGCGTTAGCCTAACCCCTTATACGTAATCTATTTTCTTAAAAGGAATCTCTGAGATTTTAAATGAATATTTCAATGATTTAAATTTAAAGATTCTGGCTGTCTTTCTCTGCCTTTGAGAAAATGACAGGCCAGACGAGCCAATCCTGAAGTCTCCTGGTTTGACGTCCAAGCAGGAACGGTTTCCTCCCTTTCCTCCGCCCAGAGAATCTGGCACGCCCATGCAAACACTCGAGATCATTAACGTTACTTGTGAACGAGTGAACACTGGCAGTTTCTCAGTGTTTGGATGTACAAATGAAAACAGAAGTCTTTCTTCAGTTGATAGTTGAAATCATTGATTTCTTATGTGTAGCTTATTATTTATTATTTGTGGACACGCAGCGGCTTCTCTCTCCCGACAGAAAGGTGTTTTCGTGTTTCCTATCTTGTGAGTCAGTGTTTTTGTACGTCCTTGTCGCGTCTATCTGTTCTTAAATGTGCATACAGTCTTTTCTGCTCAACATCAGCAGAGTCACATCTTTAGAGATAAACTTCACGCACGCCGAAGCTCGGCCTCCAACATCCCCGACCCCCAGTACTGCATCTGGCCCACAGCGGAGGAGCCAAACGCGGCGCGAGATTAAGCAGAAGGGGGGTAAGCGTGAGCATATCTGGGCTAGGCTAGCCAGCTTTCCCCACAATAAACTGGATTACATTCGATTACTGCTGTTGTGTCTTTGTTTGCGCTGTGTAACGTTACTCAATGCGCGTCAATGACGCTATTCATATGATTGGAACATATCTAGAAATAATGCTTTAATCAAACTTACTAACTCGTTCATCTAGCTGTAATGGTACATTGCATGTGTTACAAAGTTGGTAGAATAATGATGAAGACGGACTCGGCGTGACTGGGACTCGTGTTTATTCAGAACTCTCAGATACAAACACAATAAACTCGCGCTGACTGACAGCGCTCTCATAACTCGGTAGTTACTATAAATAACTTTGTTAGCAATCGCTGATCTCCGTGATGTCCGGTTCGCGAACGAATCATTCTTTTGAATCGGTTCTTTTTAGTGAACCGAACCAGTTCACCAAATCGGACTGAATCGTTCTAAACGGTTCGCGTCTCGAGTCAGCGCTGATCCATAATTTACTAAAGTTACTAACTTTCTGACATGAGTGACAGCCCCTCCGACTAGAAATAAACTAATAACCTGAAGTATATTCTAGTAACTACAACAGTTCACTGAACTGAGACATGCTGAGAGAACTGATGAGAAGTGAACACAGGTCCATCCGTCTCTCTGGCAGACTCGTGCCTGCTCGTGCCTCGTTAAACCACGCCCCCTCCGCTCATTTAAAATGCAAAGATGTCAGCCAATCACAACAGTGGGCGTTTTTACTGAAGTCTCACAGCAGACACGCCTCTTGAAGCAGGGCATTCAGCCACAGGGCAAACAGCAGTATAGAAAAAATGCCTTTTATTTCTAAATTATGACATTTTATGATGTAAAAGTCATACTAATAATATAAGTACACCTCAGAAAACACTATAAAATAATAGAAAAATGCCATGCCATGGGACCTTTAATGTAATGTCCACAGTTCACTGATGTTGGTCACATGACATGCAAGTAAACAGACACAATATAGTTTTATGTTGACACACACACACACACACACACACACACACACACACACACACACACACACACACACACACACACACACACACACACACACACACACACACACGCACACACACACACACACAACTAACCTCTTTTCAGTTGTGACGTGAGTCTCAGTCCTCATTACATTCACACTGGTGCCTTACCAACCCAATCAAATGTAATGAGAATGATAAATTCCTTCTGTATTATGTTAATAACAATTGTATTTTCCACTACGGGTCACAAAACTAATATTTATGTCTTATTCACTTTCAGATGTTCGCCAATCTAAGCTTTTATTCTGTCTATACAGTTATTAAATCACAGGCTTTGATTTTAATAATTGCACTAAACTATATCACGATCATTGTGCATACCAATTTATTTTACACGTGATGCAATTCATTTTTTAGCTTTTGATCAACTGTTAACGTCTGTAGTTTTCAGATCAGATTCATAAAGAGCCCAACACATACCATAAGCAAAAGAGGAATTGATTTTTGAAGCAATGGTGTGTGTTTCTGTAGAAGCCAAGAGTCAGTGATTAACTACCAATAATCCTGAAGAGAGATCCATCAGTCAAACTGCTCCTCACACACACACACTACTATCTCACTCACACACACACACACACACACACACACACACACACACACACACACACACACACACACACACACACGTTTGTTTTTGTGAAATGTGAGGACATTCCATAGGCGTAATGGTTTTTATACCGTACAAACCGTATTTTCTATCCCCTTACACTGCCCCTAAACCTACCCATCACACACACACACACACACACACACACACACACACACACACACACACACACACACACACACACACACACACACACACACACACACACACACACACACACACACACACACACACACACACACACACACACACACACACACTGCCCCTAAACCTACCCCTCACACACACACACACACACACACACACACACACACACACACACACACACACACACACACACACACACACACACACACACACACACACACACACACACACACACACACACACACACACACACACACACACACACACACACACTGCCCCTAAACCTACCCCTCACACACACACACACACACACACACACACTGACCCTAAACCTACCCCTCACACACACACACACACACACACACACACACACACACACTGCCCCTAAACCTACCCCTCACACACACACACACACACACACACACACACACACTGACCCTAAACCTAACCCATCACAGGAGACTGTGCAGTTCACTTTCTGTGAAAAAAACCTCATTCTGTGATTTATAAGCATTTTGAAAAGTGAGGACATGGGGAACGTCTCATATTTCTCCCTCTTTTTGTAATACCAGTGTCATTATACACATTTGTGTCCTGATATTTCACAAAAACATGCCCACACACACACACACACACACATTTACACTCACACACACACACATTTACACTCACACACACACACTCTACTATCTCACTCTCACCAATCAGAGCGCTTCATTTTAACCCTCCGCTTACATGCCCGCCCCTCCTAGACTAATGCTTCGAGGCCGCGCACGTTCGTTTAATTTCAGTGCTTCAAGCAAGCTGGGCAGGCCGGATAACTGCAGGCGTGCATGCCATGGCTGAACCGCCTCACAGACATGCGCTGTTGGCGGTTACAGCCGCGGATGACTTGACGAAAAAATATATTTTAAATTTGGGCGAGTGGCGGTTGAACCAATCCAATGAAAAAAAAAAAATATGCATTCTTAAATATTGTTACAGTGCACCAAGCAATATGGAGGTATGGAGTAAGGAGTATGGAGGCCTAGGCTTCTTCTCATAGATATTTTAAAACAGCCAGTCGTTGTAGCCTACCACTCGGGGAATAGGCATTTAAAACATAGACAGATTATGGAGTGATATAAAAATGGCATCGGGCAATGGCAGCGCGAGATGTTCAGAAGAACGCAAGAGCTAAACTTCTACAAGCTCAATAACATCCACAGCAACAAAAAAAGGTAAAAAAGTAGTCGAAAAACTTTGCCCATCGTTTATTAGCAGATGTGCAAGGCAAGCGGGCACGTTTTAGGGTTGTTATGGATCATTAAAATGTGAACATGCACGTTGCACAGTTGTGCGGTTGACTTTCAGCGAATTTTAGTGAATGAATAGAGTTGGCGTTTCTGTAATATCAAATCTCCATAATTCTTTTCTTGTATGATTTTGTTTGACCTGCTTGTATAAAATGAATTAATGTAACTGTTGTGTTGTGTTGCGTCGCGTCTTGCCACATTCAATGTAGAAAGCATTGCTTTCGTTTGAGGGTGCTTAACTCGCGCCAGTAGACAAAAAGTTACCTGATTGTGACAGATGGTCGAATTCACATGACGCATTATAAATTAGCATTATGGTCTGCCATAGCCTATACCCTACAGTATCAAAAAGACCAAAGCCCTCTGATGCAGGGAAGATGAAACATGGGGATAAAGACAGAGGTAAAGTGATGTAATGAAGGAACAGTTTATCTCATTGCATAGTATTAAGATACTAGTAAATGAATGGTTGTTATTTTTACCTTAAACTTTATGCTAACAATTGTGCTGGGTTGTCTAGAGAGGCGCCAGACAGTGTGACTTTACCTTAATCTTGTCAGATTTTTTTAAACGCATGGAATATCAGTTTTTTATTAATGTTTTTACTCTACAGTTGTGTAGTTGTGTTAAATTATATACATTTTTATTTATTAATTAAAATTCATATTTAATTTGATTAAATATTAAATTAAATGTACATAAATTAGTAATAATAGTCTATTTATATAATAGAAACATTTTATGTCAAATTCAAATAAAATATCTACTACTCATTTTCATTCATAGTGAAAATATGAAATGTGCCATAGTTTAGTGGAAGATTGCTGCCATCTACTGGAAAACAAACACTTTTGCTATTGAATACGGTAGTTTGTTATTAATCTTACTATTTGTGTTTAATCTGTCTTTGGTTCTATTTTTGTATGACGTTTAACATCATCAGCCTTTTTTGTATATAATATCCTGAACACAATAATGGGTGTGCAGTAACTGTAGAACATTTATGTACTACTTGTATTTGTTTATAGAGTAGCTAATAAATCGTAATTGGTGAAAGTATATTGTGTATATTATGTATTTTAGTGTTAGGTATCTCATAGATTACTTA
>NC_137114.1:54085664-54088164 GCF_949357685.1 Gobio gobio
TCCATCCATCTATCCATGTTCACATCCATCCACCATCCATCCATCCATCCATCCATCCAACTGTTCATCCATCCATCCGACTGTTCATCCATCCATCCAACTGTTCATCCATCCATCTATCTATCCATGTTCACATCCATCCATCCATCTACCCAACTATCCATTCATCCATCCATCTACCCAGCTATCCATCCACCCATAAACCCATCCATCCATCCATCTACCCAACTATCCATCAATCCATCCATATACTGGTCCATCCATCCATCTACCCAACTATCCATCCATCCATCCATCCATATACTGATCCATCCATCCATCCATCCATCTATACCAGTCCATCCATCTATACCGGTCCATCCATCCATTTATCCAACTATCCATCCATCCATCTACCCAACTATCCATTCATCCATCCATCTACCCAGCTATCCATCCACCCATAAACCCATCCATCCATCCATCTACCCAACTATCCATCCATCCATCCATCCATCCATCCATATACTGATCCATCCATCCATCCATCCATCCATCCATCCATCCATCTATACCAGTCCATCCATCTATACCGGTCCATCCATCCATTTATCCATCTACCCAGCTATCCATCCACCCATAAACCCATCCATCCATCCATCTACCCAACTATCCATCCATCCATCCATCTACCCATCTATCCATTCATCCATCCATCTACCCATCTATCCATCCACCCATAAACCCATCCATCCATCCATCTACCCAACTATCCATCCATCCATCCATCCATCCATATACTGGTCCAGCCATCCATCCATCCATCCATCCATCCATCCATCTACCCAACTATCCATTCATCCATCCATCTACCCAGCTATCCATCCACCCATAAACCCATCCATCCATCCATCCATCTACCCAACTATCCATCCATCCATCCATCCATCCATCCATCCATCCATATACTGATCCATCCATCCATCTATACCAGTCCATCCATCCATCCATCTATACCGGTCCATCCATCCATCTACCCAGCTATCCATCCACCCATAAACCCATCCATCCATCCATCTACCCAACTATCCATCCATCCATCCATCCATCCATCCATCCATCCATCCATCCATCCATCCATCCATCCATCCATCCATCCATCCATCCATCCATCCATCCATCCATCCATATGCTGGTCCATCCATCTATCCATCCATATACTGATCCATCCATCCATCTACCCAACTATCAATCTACCCCACTATCCATCCATCCATCCATCCATCCATATACTGATCCATCCATCCATCTATACCAGTCCATACATCCATCTATACCGGTCCATCCATCCATTTACCCAACTATCCATCCATCCATCCATCCATCCATCCATCCATCTACCCAACTATCCATCCATCCATCCATCCATCCATCCATCTACCCAACTATCCATCCATCCATCCATCCATCCATCCATCCACTTACCCAACTATCCATCCATCCATCCATTTACCCAACTATCCATCCATCCTTCCATCCATCCATTTACCCAACTATCCATCCATCCTTCCATCCATCCATTTACCCAACTATCCATCCATCCTTCCATCCATCCATTTACCCAACTATCCATCCATCCATCCATTTACCCAACTATCCATCCATCCTTCCATCCATCCATTTACCCAACTATCCATCCATCCATCCATCCATCCATCTACCCAACTATCCATCCATCCATCCATCCATTTACCCAACTATCCATCCATCCATCCATCCATCCATCCATCCTTCCATCCATCCATTTACCCAACTATCCATCCATCCTTCCATCCATCCATTTACCCAACTATCCATCCATCCATCCATTTACCCAACTATCCATCCATCCATCCATCCATCTACCCAACTATCCATCCATCCATCCATCCATATACTGATCCATCTATACCGGTCCATCCATCCATCCATCCATCCATCCATCCATCCACCCATATACCCATCCGTCCATCCAAACATTTACTTACCCATCTGTCCGTCCGTCCATGTGGAGATGAACCTGTAGTGATTGACTATATATAATCGGTCTGCTTTAGTTGCTGTGTTGCTGTGTTGGATGTGTGTGTGTTGGTCTGTTCATCCATCCATCCAACTGTTCATCCATCCATCCGACTGTTCATCCATCCATCCAACTGTTCATCCATCCATCCAACTGTTCATCCATCCATCCAACTGTTCATCCATCCATCCGACTGTTCATCCATCCATCCAACTGTTCATCCATCCATCCGACTGTTCATCCATCCATCCATCTATCCATGTTCACATCCATCCACCATCCATCCATCCATCCATCCATCCATCCATCCATCCATCCATCCAACTGTTCATCCATCCATCCGACTGTTCATCCATCCATCCAACTGTTCATCCATCCATCTATCTATCCATGTTCACATCCATCCATCCATCCATCTACCCAACTATCCATTCATCCATCCATCTACCCAGCTATCCATCC
>NC_137114.1:54093164-54100664 GCF_949357685.1 Gobio gobio
GTTATTTTGACCCTGCTTGTTGGGTTTTTACATTAACCCATTTGTTGGGTTGTTTTTTGAAAGTGCTGGGTCAGTCAATCTGACACAAAATAATCTAATTTTAGAGTGGCCTTTTATTGTGTCCAGCCTAAGGCACAGCTCTGCAATAATCATGCAATAATCAGCATCTTGATATGCCACACCTGTGAGGGGGATGGATTATCTCGGCAAAAGAGAAGTGCTCACTAACACAGATTTGTGAACAATAATGTGAGAGAAATACGCCGTTTGTGTACACAGAAAAAGTCTTTGAGTTCAACTCATGAAAAATAGGGGCAAAAACAAAAGTGTTGCATTTATAATTTTGTTCAGTGTGTATGTGTGTATGTATATATATGTATATATGTATGTATATGTGACAGTAAAAGTCATACGAGTTTATTACAATCATACTCAAAAACATTTAGGGTTTTATGATGTAAAATGTGATGCTGCGTTCACACCGAACACGAATAGTGTACATATTAGTATCTAAAGTGTACATATTAGTACCTAAAGTGTACATATTAGTACCTAAAGTGTACATATTAGTACCTAAAGTGTACATATTAGTATCTAAAGTGTACATATTAGTATCTAAAGTGTACATATTAGTATCTAAAGTGTACATATTAGTACCTAAAGTGTACATATTAGTATCTAAAGTGTACATATTAGTATCTAAAGTGTACATATTAGTATCTAAAGTGTACATATTAGTACCTAAAGTGTACATATTAGTACCTAAAGTGTACATATTAGTATCTAAAGTGTACATATTAGTATCTAAAGTGTACATATTAGTATCTAAAGTGTACATATTAGTATCTAAAGTGTACATATTAGTATCTAAAGTGTACATATTAGTATCTAAAGTGTACATATTAGTACCTAAAGTGTACATATTAGTATCTAAAGTGTACATATTAGTATCTAAAGTGTACATATTAGTATCTAAAGTGTACATATTAGTATCTAAAGTGTACATATTAGTACCTAAAGTGTACATATTAGTACCTAAAGTGTACATATTAGTATCTAAAGTGTACATATTAGTATCTAAAGTGTACATATTAGTATCTAAAGTGTACATATTAGTATCTAAAGTGTACATATTAGTACCTAAAGTGTACATATTAGTATCTAAAGTGTACATATTAGTATCTAAAGTGTACATATTAGTATCTAAAGTGTACATATTAGTATCTATAGTGTACATATTAGTACCTAAAGTGTACATATTAGTATCTAAAGTGTACATATTAGTACCTAAAGTGTACATATTAGTACCTAAAGTGTACATATTACTACCTAAAGTGTACATATTAGTACCTAAAGTGTGCAAATTAGTACCTAAAGTGTGCAAATTAGTACCTAAAGTGTGCATATTAGTATCTAAAGTGTACATATTAGTACCTAAAGTGTGCATATTAGTACCTAAAGTGTGCATATTAGTACCTAAAGTGTGCAAATTAGTACCTAAAGTGTGCACATTAGTACCTAAAGTGTGCAAATTAGTACCTAAAGTGTGCATATTAGTACCTAAAGTGTGCATATTAGTATCTAAAGTGTGCATATTAGTACCTAAAGTGTGCAAATTAGTACCTAAAGTGTGCAAATTAGTACCTAAAGTGTGCAAATTAGTACCTAAAGTGTGCAAATTAGTACCTAAAGTGTGCACATTAGTACCTAAAGTGTGCAAATTAGTACCTAAAGTGTGCAAATTAGTACCTAAAGTGTGCAAATTAGTACCTAAAGTGTGCACATTAGTACCTAAAGTGTGCAAATTAGTACCTAAAGTGTGCATATTAGTACCTAAAGTGTGCATATTAGTATCTAAAGTGTACATATTAGTACCTAAAGTGTGCATATTAGTATCTAAAGTGTACATATTAGTACCTAAAGTGTGCATATTAGTATCTAAAGTGTGCAAATTAGTACCTAAAGTGTGCAAATTAGTACCTAAAGTGTGCAAATTAGTACCTAAAGTGTGCAAATTAGTACCTAAAGTGTGCAAATTAGTACCTAAAGTGTGCACATTAGTACCTAAAGTGTGCAAATTAGTACCTAAAGTGTGCAAATTAGTACCTAAAGTGTGCAAATTAGTACCTAAAGTGTGCAAATTAGTACCTAAAGTGTGCACATTAGTACCTAAAGTGTGCAAATTAGTACCTAAAGTGTGCATATTAGTACCTAAAGTGTGCATATTAGTATCTAAAGTGTACATATTAGTACCTAAAGTGTGCATATTAGTATCTAAAGTGTACATATTAGTACCTAAAGTGTGCAAATTAGTACCTAAAGTGTGCAAATTAGTACCTAAAGTGTGCAAATTAGTACCTAAAGTGTGCACATTAGTACCTAAAGTGTGCAAATTAGTACCTAAAGTGTGCAAATTAGTACCTAAAGTGTGCAAATTAGTACCTAAAGTGTGCACATTAGTACCTAAAGTGTGCAAATTAGTACCTAAAGTGTGCAAATTAGTACCTAAAGTGTGCAAATTAGTACCTAAAGTGTACATATTAGTACCTAAAGTGTACATATTAGTATCTAAAGTGTACATATTAGTATCTAAAGTGTACATATTAGTATCTAAAGTGTACATATTAGTATCTAAAGTGTACATATTAGTACCTAAAGTGTACATATTAGTATCTAAAGTGTACATATTAGTATCTAAAGTGTACATATTAGTATCTAAAGTGTACATATTAGTATCTATAGTGTACATATTAGTACCTAAAGTGTACATATTAGTATCTAAAGTGTACATATTAGTACCTAAAGTGTACATATTAGTACCTAAAGTGTACATATTACTACCTAAAGTGTACATATTAGTACCTAAAGTGTGCAAATTAGTACCTAAAGTGTGCAAATTAGTACCTAAAGTGTGCATATTAGTATCTAAAGTGTACATATTAGTACCTAAAGTGTGCATATTAGTACCTAAAGTGTGCATATTAGTACCTAAAGTGTGCAAATTAGTACCTAAAGTGTGCACATTAGTACCTAAAGTGTGCAAATTAGTACCTAAAGTGTGCATATTAGTACCTAAAGTGTGCATATTAGTACCTAAAGTGTGCAAATTAGTACCTAAAGTGTGCAAATTAGTACCTAAAGTGTGCAAATTAGTACCTAAAGTGTGCACATTAGTACCTAAAGTGTGCAAATTAGTACCTAAAGTGTGCAAATTAGTACCTAAAGTGTGCAAATTAGTACCTAAAGTGTGCACATTAGTACCTAAAGTGTGCAAATTAGTACCTAAAGTGTGCATATTAGTACCTAAAGTGTGCATATTAGTATCTAAAGTGTACATATTAGTACCTAAAGTGTGCATATTAGTATCTAAAGTGTACATATTAGTACCTAAAGTGTGCATATTAGTACCTAAAGAGTACATATTAGTACCTAAAGTGTGCATATTAGTATCTAAAGTGTGCATATTAGTACCTAAAGAGTACATATTAGTACCTAAAGTGTGCATATTAGTATCTAAAGTGTGCATATTAGTACCTAAAGTGTGCAAATTAGTACCTAAAGTGTGCACATTAGTACCTAAAGTGTGCAAATTAGTACCTAAAGTGTGCAAATTAGTACCTAAAGTGTGCAAATTAGTACCTAAAGTGTGCACATTAGTACCTAAAGTGTGCAAATTAGTACCTAAAGTGTGCATATTAGTACCTAAAGTGTGCATATTAGTATCTAAAGTGTACATATTAGTACCTAAAGTGTGCATATTAGTATCTAAAGTGTACATATTAGTACCTAAAGTGTGCATATTAGTACCTAAAGTGTGCATATTAGTACCTAAAGTGTGCATATTAGTACCTAAAGTGTGCATATTAGTATCTAAAGTGTACATATTAGTATCTAAAGTGTACATATTAGTACCTAAAGTGTGCATATTAGTATCTAAAGTGTGCATATTAGTACCTAAAGTGTGCATATTAGTATCTAAAGTGTACATATTAGTATCTAAAGTGTACATATTAGTACCTAAAGTGTGCATATTAGTATCTAAAGTGTACATATTAGTACCTAAAGTGTACATATTAGTACCTAAAGTGTGCATATTAGTATCTAAAGTGTACATATTAGTACCTAAAGTGTGCATATTAGTATCTAAAGTGTACATATTAGTACCTAAAGTGTGCATATTAGTATCTAAAGTGTGCATATTAGTATCTAAAGTGTACATATTAGTACCTAAAGTGTGCATATTAGTATCTAAAGTGTGCATATTAGTACCTAAAGTGTACATATTAGTACCTAAAGTGTGCATATTAGTATCTAAAGTGTACATATTAGTACCTAAAGTGTGCATATTAGTATCTAAAGTGTACATATTAGTACCTAAAGTGTGCATATTAGTATCTAAAGTGTACATATTAGTACCTAAAGTGTGCATATTAGTATCTAAAGTGTACATATTAGTACCTAAAGTGTTCATATTACTACCTTAAGTGTGCATATTACTACCTAAAGTGTGCATATTAGTATCTAAAGTGTACATATTAGTACCTAAAGTGTGCATATTAGTATCTAAAGTGTACATATTAGTACCTAAAGTGTGCATATTAGTATCTAAAGTGTGCATATTAGTATCTAAAGTGTACATATTAGTACCTAAAGTGTGCATATTAGTATCTAAAGTGTGCATATTAGTACCTAAAGTGTACATATTAGTACCTAAAGTGTGCATATTAGTATCTAAAGTGTACATATTAGTACCTAAAGTGTGCATATTAGTATCTAAAGTGTACATATTAGTACCTAAAGTGTGCATATTAGTACCTAAAGTGTACATATTAGTACCTAAAGTGTGCATATTAGTATCTAAAGTGTACATATTAGTACCTAAAGTGTGCATATTAGTATCTAAAGTGTACATATTAGTACCTAAAGTGTGCATATTAGTATCTAAAGTGTACATATTAGTACCTAAAGTGTGCATATTAGTATCTAAAGTGTACATATTAGTACCTAAAGTGTTCATATTACTACCTTAAGTGTGCATATTACTACCTAAAGTGTGCATATTAGTATCTAAAGTGTACATATTAGTACCTAAAGTGTACATATTAGTACCTAAAGTGTTCATATTACTACCTTAAGTGTGCATATTACTACCTAAAGTGTACATATTAGTACCTAAAGTGTACATATTAGTACCTAAAATGAACAAAAGTGTACCTTTTGAAAAGGTACCGCCCCAGTGACAGCTTTTGTACCTTTATTTCTGAGAGTGAACAAAAGAGTCTCTACTTTGAAATGAGGATGCTGACACTTGTGACGTTTGGTAGACTGGACGCAGTGAAGCACATGAGTTATTTTATCAGGTAGAGGTCATAAATCTGCGATTAGAGTCTTTTGTATTCACGTCTCTGTCTAAAGGGGAGGCGTTTATCTCTGTTGGTTATTGGCTGATGAGGTATCAGAGAACACTCTAAGCTTCTTTGTGCAAGAGCGAAAATCGCTTTTAGCGGCGGATAAGGCCGAGATAATATCAGATAAATCCTGCGGCCTGCGTTAGCATGCAGCATTAGCCGTGTAATAGCATATGGAGAGCAGTTTGACAGAGAGGGATCAGATGGCCGCCAGCCGTTTACTGCAGTTCCGTCTTAATCGCGGAGGCTGAGCGGTTGTTTCAGAGGCACGCCGAGGCCTTTTAGATATTCTGAGCGCGTGCTTTTAAAATTCCCCCATGGCTGCAACAGAAGTCTGCAGTGGGTTGATAACTCGCGTGCTGTCAGGCCCTGTCGCGGACGCAGAGCCAAGCTACATGTTCTGCTTCAGAGGCTCTTCTCTTTGGGAATAATTTAAAAGTTCTGCGGGAAGCATCGAGCTTTTCCTGAGGCGGTGGCAGAGCTGACATCTAATTAAGATGGAAAAAAGACACAAGAATTGATGAGCACGTTTTGAAAAGCGCCGTCGGACTTCATCTCGGCAACAGTCACTGACTCCAGTCCCTCAGACTGACGTGTGATTGGCTTAGAGGTGGTGGTGGGCGGGATCTCATGTCACAAAGTTATTTAATATCACTGTCAACATTTCTCACATGATCACAGTTTATTCGCTATAAAATGCTTGTAAAATATGACAAGAACTCAGAACAAATGATAATGTCAGATAGAAAGGTGTGTAAGGGATTACAATCAACCAATCAGCTGTTAGATTTAAGAACACAATTCGATAATACCAGTTTAGCTCAACCAATGACCAAGCAATGGTTCATTTAGTTCAGTCTGTGATGTCAAAGGTCACATTAGCTATTAAAGAAAAAAACACTTGAGGTCGGAATCATTTTGCTCACACATTTTACTGGTAGTAACTGTATGGAATAATATGTCACATTTTATTAATATTTATATATCAAATGATATCTGGTGTCTGAATAATGTTTGGTTTGACTGTACTTTATTATATTAGATGTGGTTGTTTTAATTTTATGCAAAAATGCTTTATATTTTAATAATCATCTGTGAATGACTATTTGAGGATAACTAACTACTTTATCTCATGCGATGCAATATTGCGAATGCTTCATAGCTATATTACGTTAAAATTTTTTCCAAATTCCGTTTATTCCGCATTTTTTTTCGTAAAGAATTTTTTTGGACTCCATTTTAATGGTTGAATACAATTTTTAGTTATCAAAAAGCATGTCTAATTAATTGTAATAATAAAACTTATAGAATTTAACAATAATTTATTAAAAGTTTAACAAAAATGAAATATGAAATATGTTTACTTTTTTTCCAAATTCCATTTATTCCGCATTTTTTTTCGTAAAACATTTTTTTGACTCAATTTTAATGGTTAAATTGAATTTTTAGTAATCAAAAAGCATGTCTAATTAATTGAAATAATAAAACGTGTAGAATTCTACAACAATTTATTAAAAGTTTAACAAAAATGAAATATGAAATAGGTTTTTTTTCCCCATCCGATTTGTATCATTTAATCATTTTCTGTTTGAATTTTTCTGGATTCTATTTTAATCGTTTAATTTTAATAATCACAAATCATGTCTAATTAATACAATTCATAAAAATAACAACAATTTATATATATATATGTATTAGGGGTGTAACGATATATATCGTTAAACAATATATCGCAATATAAAAATGTAACGAAATGATATGATTCGCAATATAAAAATGTGATGATATGTATCGTTGATGGAAAAGATATATTGCGATATAAAAAGGTGATGATATGTATTTTTGATGGAAACGATATGATTCGTGATATAAAAAAGTGACGATATGTATCGTTGATGGAAGCGATATATTGCGTTATAAAAAGGTGACAATATGTATCGTTGATGGAAGCGATATATTGCGATATAAAAATGTGGTGATATGTATCTTGATGGAAACGATGTGATTCACGATTTAAAAATGTGGTGATATATATCGTTGATGGAAACGATATGATTCGCGATATATAAATGTGGTGATATATATCGTTGAT
>NC_137114.1:54108164-54128164 GCF_949357685.1 Gobio gobio
GTTACTTCAGTGGTAACGCCCACTGCTGTGATTGGCTGCTGTGAGACTTCAGTGTTAATGCCCACTGCTGTGATTGGCCGCTGTGAGACTTCAGTGTTAATGCCCACTGCTGTGATTGGCTACAGTGAGACTTCAGTGTAAACGCCCACTGCTGTGATTGGCCATTGTGTGACTTCAGTGTTAATGCCCACTGCTGTGATTGGCCGCTGTGTTAATTCAGTGGTAACGCCCACTGCTGTGATTGGCCGCTGTGAGACTTCAGTGTTAATGCCCACTGCTGTGATTGGCCGCTGTGAGACTTCAGTATTAATGCCCACTGCTGTGATTGGCTGCTGTGTGACTTCAGTGGTAACACCCACTGCTGTGATTGGCTACAGTGAGACTTCAGTGTAAACGCCCACTGCTGTGATTGGCTGCTGTGAGACTTCAGTGTAAACGCCCACTGCTGTGATTGGCTGCTGTGAGACTTCAGTGTAAATGCCCACTGCTGTGATTGGCTACAGTGAGACTTCAGTGTAAACGCCCACTGCTGTGATTGGCTGCTGTGAGACTTCAGTGTAAACGCCCACTGCTGTGATTGGCTGCTGTGAGACTTCAGTGTAAACACCCACTGCTGTGATTGGCTGCTGTGAGACTTCAGTGTAAACGCCCACTGCTGTGATTGGCTTCAGTGTGACTTCAGTGTAAGCGCCCACTGCTGTGATTGGCTACAGTGAGACTTCAGTGTAAACGCCCACTGCTGTGATTGGCTACAGTGAGGCTTCAGTGTTAACGCCCACTGCTGTGATTGGCTACAGTGAGACTTCGGTGTAAACGCCCACTGCTGTGATTGGCTACAGTGAGACTTCAGTGTAAACGCCCACTGCTGTGATTGGCTACAGTGAGACTTCGGCGTAAACGCCCACTGCTGTGATTGGCTACAGTGAGACTTCAGTGTTAACGCCCACTGCTGTGATTGACAGCTGTGAGACTTCAGTGTAAACGCCCACTGCTGTGATTGGCTTCAGTGTGACTTCAGTGTAAACGCCCACTGCTGTGATTGGCTACAGTGAGACTTCAGTGTAAACGCCCACTGCTGTGATTGGCTACAGTGAGACTTCAGTGTAAACGCCCACTGCTGTGATTGGCTTCAGTGTGACTTCAGTGTAAACGCCCACTGCTGTGATTAGCTTCAGTGAGACTTCAGTGTAAACGCCCACTGCTGTGATTGGCTGCTGTGAGACTTCAGTGTAAACACCCACTGCTGTGATTGGCTGCTGTGAGACTTCAGTGTAAACGCCCACTGCTGTGATTGGCTTCAGTGTGACTTCAGTGTAAGCGCCCACTGCTGTGATTGGCTACAGTGAGACTTCAGTGTAAACGCCCACTGCTGTGATTGGCTACAGTGAGGCTTCAGTGTTAACGCCCACTGCTGTGATTGGCTACAGTGAGACTTCAGTGTAAACGCCCACTGCTGTGATTGGCTACAGTGAGACTTCAGTGTAAACGCCCACTGCTGTGATTGGCTACAGTGAGACTTCGGCGTAAACGCCCACTGCTGTGATTGGCTACAGTGAGACTTCAGTGTTAACGCCCACTGCTGTGATTGACAGCTGTGAGACTTCGGTGTAAACGCCCACTGCTGTGATTGGCTACAGTGAGACTTCGGTGTAAACGCCCACTGCTGTGATTGGCTACAGTGACACTTCGGTGTAAACGCCCACTGCTGTGATTGGCTACAGTGAGACTTCAGTGTAAACGCCCACTGCTGTGATTGGCTTCAGTGAGACTTCAGTGTAAACGCCCACTGCTGTGATTGGCTACAGTGAGACTTCAGTGTAAACGCCCACTGCTGTGATTGGCTACAGTGAGACTTCAGTGTAAACGCCCACTGCTGTGATTGGCTTCAGTGAGACTTCAGTGTAAACGCCCACTGCTGTGATTGGCTACAGTGAGACTTCAGTGTAAACGCCCACTGCTGCGATTGGCTACAGTGAGACTTCGTTGTAAACGCCCACTGCTGTGATTGGCTACAGTGAGACTTCGGTGTTAACGCCCACTGCTGTGATTGGCTACAGTGAGACTTCGGTGTAAACGCCCACTGCTGTGATTGGCTACAGTGAGACTTCGGTGTAAACGCCCACTGCTGTGATTGGCTACAGTGAGACTTCGGTGTAAACGCCCACTGCTGTGATTGGCTACAGTGAGACTTCGGTGTAAACGCCCTCTGCTGTGATTGGCTACAGTGAGACTTTGGTGTAAACGCCCACTGCTGTGATTGGCTGCTGTGAGACTTCGGTGTAAACGCCCTCTGCTGTGATTGGCTACAGTGAGACTTTGGTGTAAACGCCCACTGCTGTGATTGGCTGCTGTGAGACTTCAGTGTTAACGCCCACTGCTGTGATTGGCTACAGTGAGACTTCGGTGTAAACGCCCACTGCTGTGATTGGCTACAGTGAGACTTCGGTTTAAACGCCCTCTGCTGTGATTGGCTACAGTGAGACTTTGGTGTAAACGCCCACTGCTGTGATTGGCTGCTGTGAGACTTCAGTGTAAACGCCCACTGCTGTGATTGGCTACAGTGAGACTTTGGTGTAAACGCCCACTGCTGTGATTGGCTGCTGTGAGACTTCAGTGTAAACGCCCACTGCTGTGATTGGCTACAGTGAGACTTCGGTGTAAACGCCCTCTGCTGTGATTGGCTACAGTGAGACTTCAGTGTAAACGCCCACTGCTGTGATTGGCCGCTGTGAGACTTCAGTGTAAACGCCCACTACTGTGATTGGCCGCTGTGAGACTTCAGTGTAAACGCCCACTGCTGTGATTGGCCGCTGTGAGACTTCAGTGTTAACGCCCACTGCTGTGATTGGCCGCTGTGAGACTTCAGTGTAAACGCCCACTGCTGTGATTGGCTTCAGTGTGACTTCAGTGTAAACGCCCACTTGATTGGCTGATTGTAAAGGGATCATTCTTTGATCGCTTTCTATAAATAATTGAATCACAGTTTAAATAGAAGATTATTTTCGTCTACTAAGAGAAACGATGTGAAGTTGAGCGTTCAGTCACAGGTTTGATTTACTGATCATCTGACTGTACATGATTTCCCAAAGAATCCACAGTGAAATGAAGCGAACACAAATAAATAATGCTCGACTGAGACGTTCACATTGGTGAAGATAAATCAGCTCATTCCTAGCATTATGATCCTTCGGAAGGGAATGTTATTTTTAGTCCGTTCGTCTCTCCTCGTCATCTCACTAACACTCCAGTGGGCGGAGCCAATGATGTGATGATGAAGTGGCCGTCTTCTCGCATTCCACAATGAGTCGTTCTCTGGGCTTGGCTGTAATAAAAGCTGTTTTTGGGCTAACAAGGAAGATTTCAGTTCTATTCTGATAGTATGATGACCTCTTATATGTCAAAAGCTCAAGGAAAATTGGATTTCCCAGTTCATGACCCTTTAAATCAAACTGTAGAAAATACAAAACACTCGTACCAACCCACAACACTTTGCAATTGGTAGGAAGCCAGTTAGGTCTCAGTTGTGTAAGTGAGTGTTATTGATGACAGTAATGTGCCTGTTGTAGTATAACTCATTTCTTCATTATGTCTCCGCAGTAATTGCCTTTAGCAAACAGCTTGCGTTCTTCACATCTCCGAGAATTAATCCACGGCGAAAAGACATGTGCTGTTGTGAATGTATTAAGGTTTGGTAGTAAAAACCAAATGAGTCTCGTATCAGCAGAAGCTCGGAGTTAAATCGACCCTGTACTGGTTTAGCAAATCCTTGCAGAACCTCCTAAATCAAATGTACCAATGTTTATATCACATGTCCTCAAGTGGACAAATCCTGGATTTAAATTCATATCGGAATGAACCTCTATACCAATCCTGGCAAAGCTAATTCTCCTTTAATCCAACGTTCCGGCTGGAAGTGGACTCTAATAATGGGTTTTGGCTGTTATTAAAGGGCTGTGCGACTCTACTGAACAAGATGGAGGGTCAGATGACATCACTCTGATGAACTGGTGTGAGAGAGAAACCCTTCTGGTATTTTTGAGCGTGTCCCGTCTCGCTCCTCAGGGCTGATGTTTGTCTCCAGAGCTCCAGCTGTTGTTCTCCACTCCTCCAGCAATCGGGGTGATTTCTCAGCACCGCTGCCATGGCACAAAAGTAACCTTTCATTTTTATTGTTTCCTAACAACTTTTAAACCCATTGTGGATCTTGTAAGGCTAAACGAATGGTTGGAGTGATTATGCTTGCCCGCTATCTTCCAGACGATTCATCAGCCCGCGACAAACTCCAAAAGCTGCTTCAGTTTGATGAAGAACTGTGTAATGTTCAGTGCTGAGGTGTTTAGATGTGGCCTGTAGTGCAGGAGCAGCAGCCCCTCTCTCTCCTGACTACACCATCCAGACTCAGATCAATGCTGCTTTCAGACTCCAGAGCACCTGCCAGAACACTCCACATCAGGCTCAGGCCACAGCTCACAATTCAACAGCATTCTTCTTTCTGTTCATCTGCCTTTGAGTTGAGTTGCTGCTCAGTCCTTTCAGACAGATTATTTATGTCTGTCCATCCATCCATCCATCCCTCCATCAATCTATCCATCCATCCACCCCCCATTCCCCCTTCATCCAT
Organism: Gobio gobio; assembly: GCF_949357685.1. Taxonomy (NCBI): domain Eukaryota; kingdom Metazoa; phylum Chordata; class Actinopteri; order Cypriniformes; family Gobionidae; genus Gobio; species Gobio gobio. Next base: position 54,112,786 of record NC_137114.1, read on the forward strand.
CCATCCATCCATCCATCCATCCACATCTCTCCCTTCATCCCTCATCCACCCATCCATACATACATACATACATACACCCACCCCCATACATACATGCATCCATCCATCCATCCACCCCATCCATCCATTCACCCCATCCATCCATCCATACAAACATACATCCATCCATACATGCATCCATCCGTCCATCCATCATCCACATCCCTCCCTTCCTCCATCCATCCTTCCCTCCCTTCCTCTCTCCCTCCCCCCACCCCATCCCTCACTTCATCCCTCATCCATCCATACAAACATACATCCATCCATACATGCATCCATCCGTCCATCCATCATCCACATCCCTCCCTTCCCCCATCCATCCTTCCCTCCCTTCCTCTCTCCCTCCCCCCACCCCATCCCTCACTTCATCCCTCATTCCTCCATACATACATTCATCCATCCATCCATTCACCCCATCCATCCATCCATACAAACATCCATCCATCCATCCATCCATCCATCATCCACATCCCTCCCTTCCTCATCCATCCTTCCCTCCCTTCCTCTCTCCCTCCATCCACCCCATCCCTCACTTCATCCCTCATTCCTCCATACATTCATTCATCCATCCATCCACTCCCATCCATCCATGCATCCCTCATCCATCCACCCCATCCCTCACTTCATCCCTCCATCCATCATCCATCCATCCATCCACCCCCATACATCCATCTATCCATACATCCATCCATCCATACATGCATCCACATCCTTCCCTCCCTTCATCCATCCATCCATAAATGCATCCATCCACATCCCTCCCTCCCTTCATCCATCCATCCCTCTCTCTCTCTCTCCATCCATACATACATCGATCCACTCACATCTCTCCATCCACCCCTCCATCCATTCTTCAGTTCTTCCCTCCCTCCATACATCCATACCTACATTCCTCCCTCCATCCACCCCATCCCTCTGTACATCCATCCATCCACCCCTCCATCCATCCATCCATCCATCCATCCATCCACCCCATCCATCCATCTCTCTCCCCCACACACCCTCCCTCCCATCCATCCATCCACCCATCTCTCTCTCACACACACCCTCCCTCCCATCCATCCATCCATCCATCCACCCATCTCTCTCTCTCCCCCACCCTCCCTCCCATCCATCCATCCGTCCATCCATCCATCCATCCACACATCTCTCTCACACACACCCTCCCTCCCATCCATCCATCCATCCACACATCTATCTCCCCCACCCTCCCTCGCCTCAATCCATCCCTCCATCCATCCACCCCATCAACCCCATCCACCCATCTCTCTCCCACCCTCCCTCCCCTCCATCCATCCACCCATCCATCCATCAACCCCTCCCTCCCTCCATCTGTCCATTGTTCTGTCTGTCATACATTCCCTCAATAATCAGTAATTGGACCAGGAGGCTTTCGTTGCCTTCACATCCCAGATTGTTCCTTCATGTCTGGATGGTAGGGAAGCAGTGATGTTGTCGTGGTGATACAGGAGGTGTTATGTTATTATGCTGTGTTGAGGACGTCATGTTGCTATGGTGATATAACCGAATGAATGGTGTTATGAGATTTGATGGCTTTCTGTTGTTCTGTAGTATTGATTGATTTGAGGTGATGATGTTTCTGTAATTGATTATAGTCAGATTCCAACACAGAAAACTTCTGAACTTAAACAGTGTTTGTCCGGAAACTTCACGAATGCATTTATTTCAGTTTCCTGTCACACTTTTTCCTAAGTTAAGGTGGTTCTTATTTGGAAAGCAGAAGAATGACAGTGACTTCTAGACAGTAAAGAGATTACACAGAGAACTTTGCTGACGTCTCAGTTTCCTCCTGAGAAAAACTCAACAATATCTCAAACTGTGCTCAGATTTACCAAGATACAAAAAAGTTTGAAATCCTTCTTGCTTTATAGTGTTATTTTAGCATTATTTCTATCGTACTACAGCATTTGTTAACATTGTGAATATGTTTTCGTAATTTATGTAATGATACTTCAGTAAACAACTGGAACTATAAAGGGATAGTTCACCCTAAAATGGACAAAAGTCATCCTTTACTAACCCTGCTGTTGTTGTAATGCTGTATGCCCTGCTTTCTGTTTTTGGGATCATGGATGGATGGATGGAGGGAGGGATGTGAGTGGATGTATGTATGTATGAATGGGTGTATGCATGGATGGATGGAGTGAGAGAGAGAGAGAGAGAGAGAGAGATGGATGGATGGATGGATGGATGGAGGGAGTGAGAGAGGGATGTGAGTGTATGTATGTATGAATGAATGGGTGTATGCATGGATGGATGGAGAGAGAGGGATGGATGGATGGAGGGAGGGATGTGAGTGGATGGATGTATGTATGAATCGGTGAATGCAAAGATGGATGGAGGGAGGGATGTGATTGGAGGTATGTATGTATGGAGAAAGATGGATGGAGGGAGGGATGTGAGTGGATGTATGTATGTATGGATGGATTGAGAGAGAGAGGGATGGTTGGAGGGAGGGATGTGAGTGGATGGATGGATGTATAGGTGGATGGATGGAGAGAGAGAGATGGATGGAGGGAGGGATGTGAGTGGATGGATGTATGTATGGATGGGTGTATGTATGGATGGGTGGAGAGAGAGAGAGGGATGGATGGAGGGAGGGATGTGAGTGGATGGATGGATGTATGGATGGATGGAGAGAGGGATGGATGAATGGAGGGATGTGAGTGGATGTATGTATGGATGGATGGAGAGCGGGATGGATGAATGGAGGGATGTGAGTGGATGGATGTATGTATGGATGGGTGTATGTATGGATGGGTGGAGAGAGAGAGAGGGATGGATGGAGGGAGGGATGTGAGTGGATGGGTGTATGTATGTATGGATGGATGGAGAGAGGGATGGATGGAGGGAGGGATGTGAGTGGATGGATGTATGTATGGATGGGTGTATGTATGGATGGGTGGAGAGAGAGAGAGGGATGGATGGATGGAGGGATGTGAGTGGATGGATGGAGAGAGGGATGGATGAATGGAGGGATGTGAGTGGATGTATGTATGTATGAATGGATGGAGAAAGAGTGATGGATGGATGGAGGGATGTGAGTGGATGGGTGTATGTATGGATGGATGTTTGGATGGAGAGAGAGAGGGATGTGAGTGGATGGATGGATGGATGGATGTATGGATGGAGGGAGAGAGGGATGGATGGATGGAGGGAGAGGGATAGATGGATGAAGGGAGGGAGGGATGTGGATGGAAGTTTAAAAAAGTCCCTCTTGCACTCGTCCATATAATGGCAGTGAATTATTACTTTCCAAAAAAAGAAAGAAGGGCAAACAGGTCCAGAAAGTGAGTCAGTGATGGCTGTATCTATGGTGGACTGACCCTTTAAATTCAGCTCCACATGAAACGTTCAGCCCAGTTGACTTCTGTAATCCCACGTCCAACTGGGCCACCAATGAGAGATGCGTGCTTGATTTAATCTGTAAGGATTTGATTGGATTGTGTAAAGCCCATCTATTGGACAGCCGGTGGAGGGTTCGCTGGGCTTTTGTGTTTGTAAAAACGTGCACTGATGAATCACGGGCAACATCTGTAACATCTGCTGGCCTGCTTCAACATCTGCGACGTGTGAAGATCAGCAAAGATCTGATGCGACTGGAGCTCATCTCACACGATCATCTAGAAAACTGGCTAATGTGGTTTTTTGGAAAGAGAGGGAAAGGGTTGGAGAGTATTAGCGGCTCGAGAAATCCATTTCTAGGGCAAATGGCAGCCGAAGAGAAAGGACGGAGATTAGCTGTCGCTGTGCGCTGGTGTTTTCTGGCTGGACCTGACGCTGAGCAGAGGATTTGACAGCAGACAGCGTGTCGGCCATGATTGAGAGCACGAACAGCTATTTGTTGGTCCGCCTCCGCGGCAGACGGCGTGATGGATGAGGGTGTGTGTTTCTGCCATTAGCATGGCGGCTAAATCAGTGGTCTGTGCTGGACCTCCGCCACCCTCGCTGTTCATTAGCTGCACCTAAACACTTTGATTTATCATCTCAGCGTTCGGGACGCGTTTGGAACTGCCTCAATGTGCCCTTGGGGATCGATAACGTCTGTCCGTCTCTGCGTCAACAAACTCCAGATGAACATTTCTACACCCCATAATAACACCACTGGCTAAACGTTTGGGATCATTCACTGATCATTCTCATATGAGGATTTGCAACGTTTCTGATTATTATCGATGTTGAAAACATGTTTTGCTGCTTTGTGGAAACGTCATATCCATCAAAAACATCCTTCAACATTCGCCGTTTCCATCCAAAGCTGCGAATTTAACTTGGAATACGCCATAGAACCTTTGCGAATATAGTTCAACAGAACAAAATCCTCACTTCCTGGGGAATTGGCGCAACATATATGCGATTAAACTAAATCATTCTGACGACCACTCCAACATTTGAGATGCTGCGATGCGATTGGTCCACTGGTTAGTCCAGTTATCCAATCACAGCCTCTGCTGAAGGTCACGTGTGTGTGTGTGTGTGTGTGTGTGTGTGTGTGTGTGTGTGTGTGTGTGTGTGTGTGTGTGTGTGTGTGTTTGCGCATTGAGGGATTTATTTGGTAAATGTGTTTACATTATAGTTTATGTGCATCCGATAAAAAAAATGTTTCCGCCTCAATTGAGTGCATATGTTTTTTTATGCACATTTGTAGAATTTACGTGTATATTCGCATTTTCATTGAGCGTTTTTTTATGCAATATCCCAAAATGTGCATAGCTAATTGGGATTATTCTGGTTAAAATTGCGATTTGCGATTTTAAAGTGAAAAGTGTGTGTGTGTGTGTGTGTGTGTGTGTGTGTGTGTGTGTGTGTGTGTGTGTGTGTGTGTGTGTGTGTGTGTGTGTGTGTGTGTGTATATATATATATATAAAATGTTGTGATTGTATATTATGAGTAATAATAATATTTATGATTATTATTATTATTATTGCTAATATATATATATATATATATATATATATATATATATATATATATATATATATATATATATATATATATATATATATGCTAATATTTAACAAAATAAGAAATTACTATTACAATAACATTTTCATTATTTAAAAAAAATAAGAATAGAGTATTTAAGAATAAATACAACAATATAATAATAATAATAATAATAATAATAATAATAATAATAATAATTATTATATTTTTTATATTTTTACAGAAAACTGCAGGGTTACCTGTTAACATGCAGGCCTATGTATAAAAATCACTAGAAATGTCAAAGGATTTATTATAAAATATATTATTATTATTATTATTATATAAATCTGTGATATCAATTCCTTATTTTTTGTTAGGGGGTATGCAAAATCAAGAACGAGTCTCTGTCTTTAATATGAAATATGAGCCTCTTATGCATCCACTGTGGGGAAAAACTCATATGGATTGTCATATACATTTATTTAGAGAAGTATAATTTTTCCTATATTTTACTCAAATATGATGGAGTGAGCAGTGCTGGGCGCTAAACACACTCATGTTTGATTCATCCTGGAGGCCAGAGGGCGCCCTCGAGCAGAAACACACACACGCCTCAGAGAGAAGAACTCATATAATGATATAATATAATAAAGCTAGCGCTGTAGCTGAATAAAAAGAAGACAATAAACACACGACTGCGACAATATATGGAGTACTTGAGTCCTTCCCGGGTGTTTTTATAATGATAAAGAATATTATAATGCAGTGCTAATGGAGTGTGATGAGAAGCCACATCAGCTCAGACTCTCAGGACAGTGGGAGTGTGTTTGCGTCTCCTGAAGGATCCGGTTTCACATCACTATAGATCTGCAGTCCTCAGCTGCTCTGCTCAGCGCTTCTGCTGCTCGTATCGATCTCATGCTCAGGATGCAGGAGGCAGCCAGAGCTGCTTTACTATGGAGAGACGTGGCTCCAGCGGGAAACCTGATCTCAGAGAGATGTCATCATGCCTCGCTCATAATCATGTGTTTGTTTCAGAGCATTGGATTCTTCATTAGGGCCGGATGATTTCTGCAATGCGCAATGTCACGGAATTTCTCCAGTCATGAACGCTTGAACTTCATCTCTAGAGTCACTTCATGAGCATTTGAGAACAACTATCCTCATCATATCAGAAACACACACACACTCAAAGCTCTTTACGGCTACCCGTCAAAATTAAAGTCTTACCTTGAAGAAATATATTAGTGTTGTGCAGTAGAATGTACGTCTTAATGTAGTAGTAGTAGTAATAATAATAATAATAATAATACAATTATTATTATAACTATATTTTTTATGTTTCATTTTAACAGTAAACTTTATTGTGCAACTCTTTGTTTGCCGAAATAAAAAAAGAAAGGGTTTAGTTTTCATTTGATTAAAAGATGTGTAACTCAGAATTTCTGAAAAACTAAATATTTCATTGGACCAAATCATTTATAAATTGAGTTGTTTTTATTAATTAGACATGTTTTGTTTTTATTACACCTGTATAATTAAATCCAGAAAAAATAAAAACACTGAATTTGGTAAAAAATCTAATGGAATTTGAGGAAAACATTAAATGTATTTCATAGGGCCCTAAAAAAAATTTTTTTGCTACATTTTTAAGAAATTGATGTTAAATTGTATACATTTCATGATTTCAAATTAGACTTACTTTTGGATTAATACAAGTTCATTTAACCATTTAAACAGAGTCCAGAAAAATTTAAACGGGAATGTAATTAAAAAAAAAAGTAATTCAGAAAAATAAAAAATGTAAATAAATGGAATTCAGAAAATTTTTTTATTGAAAATAAATGGAATGGAATTCAGAAAAAATGGAATTCAGAATTTTTTTTAAAAAGAAAACAAAATGGAATTCAGAAAAAGTTACAAATTTAAAAAAAATGGAATTCAGAAAAAAAATGAATTCAGGGAAAAATGGAATTCAGAAAAAAATGAAAAAAAAATGGAATTCAGAAAAATTTTAAATTACAAGAAATGGAATGGAATTCAAAAAAAATTACAGAAATGGAATTCAGAAAAAAATGGAATTCAGAAAAAAAGAAAAAAAAATGGAATTCAGAAAAAGTTAAAAATGAAAAGAAATGAAATTCTGAAAAAATGAAAAGAAATGAAATTCTGAAAAAATGAAAGAAATGGAGTTATGAAAGAAATGAAATTCAGAAAAAAATTTAAGAAATGGAATTCAGAACATTTGAAATGGAAGAAAATGGAATCAGAAAAAAATTAAAGTAAATGGAAAAATGGTGGTGGGTTTTTTTTGGAAAAAAATAAAACTCAGATAAAACTATATTTCATAAGGCCCTGCTTAATGTATGTTCCTGATCATATTGTGAAGCATTCATCAGTGCATGTTTTTCCAAATTCAGAATAAATCGTGTCTTCTGTTTGTGTATCAAATATGATACAGCAGGAATCATAAGGTAGAAGAGTTTGTGCCATCAAAACCCAGAGACTCATAACGTGTGTGTGTGACAGAAGAACATCACAGGTGAGCACATGTTGATGTGTGTGTGTGTGATCTGAGCTGGGTTTATCTGAGGACAGTGTCATCTGCATTTAGATCAGCACTTTAAATGTCACGCTGGCGGGCCGCTCTCATCCGGAGCGGAGCAAGACTTCCTCGCCTGGTTGAGTCTGGAGCCGGTCTGAAGTGTGGAGCAGGTTTCCAGCCGCTCACTGAAGCTCTGTCCTCCCGCCGGCGGATGAGGGGATTTAAATGTCAGGAGCTTATTATGTCAGCGCAGTTTAGCGTCAGTCGTCCACTTTAACGCTTCCCTGAGTCTGTTGCTTTAAGCTGGAACAACTGCATTATTGATGAAAAGAAGCTTTCCCACTGTCACATGACCTGCAGTCCAGGTGTGTGTTCCTCAGCACAGACTACACACACCACCGATGAGGATGTGTGAGACTGACCACACACTCCAGTTTCAGAAAACATCCCACAGACACACACTGAACAAGCCTCATTCACTGACAGAGGCCACCTAGCAACCATAGAGACACACCCTAGCAACCAGAGACACACTCTAGCAACCACATAGACACACCGTAGCAACCATATATAAACACCCTAGCAACCATATATAAACACTTTAGCAACCGTATAGACACACCCTAGTAACCATATATAAACACTCTAGCAACCGTATAGACACCCCCTAGCAACCATATATAAACACCCTAGCAACCATATATAAACACTCTAGCAACCGTATAGACACCCCCTAGCAACCATATATAAACACCCTAGCAACCATATATAAACACTCTAGCAACCGTATAGACACACCCTAGCAACCATATATAAACACTCTAGCAACCGTATAGACACACCCTAGCAACCATATATAAACACCCTAGCAACCATATATAAACACTCTAGCAACCATATAGACACACCCTAGCAACCATATAGACACACCCTAGTGACTAGCAACCATATAGACACACCCTAGCAACCATATAGACACACTCTAGCGACTAGCAACCATATAGACACACTCTAGTGACTAGCAATCATATAGACACACCCTAGCGACTAGCAACCATATAGACACACCCTAGCGACTAGCAACCATATAGACACACCCTAGTGCCTAGCAACCATATAGACACACCCACACCTTAGCGACTAGCAACCATATAGACACATCCTAGCAACCATATAGACACACCCTAGCGACTAGCAAACCATATAGACACACCCTAGCAACCATATAGACACACCCTAGCGACTAGAAACCATATAGACACACCCTACCGACTAGCAACCATATAGACACACCTTAGCAACCATATAGACACACCCTAGCGACTAGCAACCATATAGACACACCCTACCGACTAGCAACCATATAGACACACCCTAGCAACCATATAGACACACCCTAGCGACTAGCAACCATATAGACACACCCTAGCAACCATATAGACACACCCTAGCGACTAGAAACCAAATAGACACACCCTACCGACTAGCAACCATATAGACACACCTTAGCAACCATATAGACACACCCTAGCGACTAGCAACCATATAGACACACCCTACCGACTAGCAACCATATAGACACACCCTAGCAACCATATAGACACACCCTACCGACTAGCAACCATATAGACACACCTTAGCAACCATATAGACACACCCTACCGACTAGCAACCATATAGACACACCTTAGCAACCATATAGACACCCCCTTGCAACCACCCAAAAGGCTGTAACTGCATAGCAAATTATTGACATGATTATTTGATCTGTCTCTTGTTCTATCATTATATCTGTCTGTCGTTCTGTCAACCTTTCTGTCATTTTATCTATCTATCTATCTATCTATCTATCTATCTATCTATCTATCTATCTATCTATCTATCTATCTATCTATCTATCTATCTATCTATCTATCTATCTATCTATCTATCTATCTATCTATCGACTAGCAACCATATAGACACACTCTAGTGACTAGCAACCATATAGACACACCCTAGCGACTAGCAACCATATAGACACACCCTAGTGCCTAGCAACCATATAGACACACCCACACCTTAGCGACTAGCAACCATATAGACACATCCTAGCAACCATATAGACACACCCTAGCGACTAGAAACCATATAGACACACCCTACCGACTAGCAACCATATAGATACACCTTAGCAACCATATAGACACACCCTAGCGACTAGCAACCATATAGACACACCCTACCGACTAGCAACCATATAGACACACCCTAGCGACTAGAAACCATATAGACTCACCCTACTGACTAGCAACCATATAGACACACCCTAGCAACCATATAGACACACCCTAGCGACTAGAAACCATATAGACACACCCTACCGACTAGCAACCATACAGACACACCTTAGCAACCATATAGACACACCCTAGCGACTAGCAACCATATAGACACACCCTACCGACTAGCAACCATATAGACACACCCTACCGACTAGCAACCATATAGACACACCTTAGCAACCATATAGACACCCCCTTGCAACCACCCAAAAGGCTGGCTATCTATTCAATTCAATTCAATTCAAATTTATTTGTATAGCGCTTTTCACAATACACATTGTTTCAAAGCAGCTTCACAGAAAGTGCATTTCATAAATGTACATTGAAAAATGTTAGAAAAGAGAATGTTAAAGAAAAAATGTTAGGATAAGTTAATCAATCATGTATTATTTTAGGCCATAACAACGCTGGCGTTGAGTCGTCTCTTCACAGGCGTCGAGTCGTCTCATCACAGGTGTCGGGGCATCTGAAGTCTCCATCAGAGGCTGGATACAAACTGGAGCTGACGAACTAGTTACCTCGGGACTAGTGTCCCGAGATAACAACAGAAAAGCAGATGGGAAATAATTAGCATAGCTGCTGTTCAGAATATTAATGCTGTTGGTGCGATTTAACTGTAGTATAAAACTTAATTATAATGTGAATGCTTGGCTAAAGAGATGCGTCTTTAATCTAGTTTTAAACTGGGACAGCGAGTCTGAACCTCGAACAATATCAGGAAGACTATTCCAGAGTTTAGGAGCTAAATGTGAAAATGCCCTCCCTCCTTTAGTGGACTTAGATATCCTATGAATGACCAGAAGCCTCGAGTTTAGTGATCTTAAAGAGCGCGATGGATTGTAGGGCGATAAAAGATCAGTTAAATACACTGGAGCTAACCCATCTATCTATCTATCTATCTATCTATCTATCTATCTATCTATCTATCTATCTATCTATCTATCTATCTATCTATCTATCTATCTATCTATCTATCTATCTATCTATCTATCTATCTATCTATCTATCTATCTATCTATCTATCTATCTGTCTGTCTGTCTATCTATCTATCTATCTATCTATCTATCTATCTATCTATCTATCTATCTATCTATCTATCTATCTATCTATCTATCTATCTATCTATCTATCATCATTTTCTGTCTTATTCTTTTCAGTTTTTCGAGTTATAGTTGTATAGTGGTATAGTTATATGACTTTTGTATTAGTGTTATTGTAGCAGCTGTGAAGCGTTGAGGGCAGTTGTGTGTCCTGTTGTCGTCCTGATCTCAGCTGTTGTCGTGTTGTGCTGCGCTCATCAGATCAAGCACACAAAGACCGCCGTCTCCATGGGTCCAGCTCCGGCTTCTGAGGCCGGTTTGATGCGAGATGAATGTTAATTAAATTCTAATTAGGTTTTTTTGCAAGTGAGCAATCAAGATGAGCAAATTAGGGTCAACTTCAGACTTCAATATCTGATGGACTGCCAGGACTCTGAGGGAAGGAGCGCTAGCCAGCGGGCCAAGGACAGCAAACACATCCAATACTGAGACAAAGAGGAAGGCAAACTTATTCCCGGACGAGCCCCCAAGACTTTGGCCCCATTCCCATTTAAAGACGTCTAGTTTTCCGAACCATTACCCGTGAGAGATGGTCGCTGGTTAAAGGCCTGTTTAACACTGTCAGCAGAAGGTGGCCCAGTTTTATTGTAACTATATCAGTGCTGACCATGTTCAGTCAGCCGGGGAAAGGGCCAGTTGTCCAGTGGATTTGTGTTTTTTTACCGCAGCGTCCCATTGAGGAGCATTCACGCCGTTTGTACTTGGACTATAAAGCACCTTTTCTTTTTGTTTAGTCAGGTTTCCTTCTCTCGCTTCATTCAGTGTTCACAGAGAACTTTTACCGCACTTTGCTCCACTGTACTCTTGACATAAAATCGAGACTAATCTCATTGACGAGTGTGCAGTGCAGTTCAATAGCTCTAAGCTAATAATCCGAGCTGATGCCCAGGAATAGAAAGCGCTCCATAAAAGCCTTTCAGCGCACTCCAACTGCATCGGAGGAATTTAAAGGGACATTAGGAGTTTGGGAAAGCTTAACTTTCTTGTGAATTGTGTTAATTCAATAATGTTTTACATTAGATCTATAATTGTCATGATGGGGCAGGCAGAGATGAGGAGGGGAAGAACGGATATAAACGCAGCACTTTAACTTTAAACAAAAACAACGATCATGTGGAAACAACACAAGACAAGAAACTGAACAAACGACCAGTTCATCAACCACTGAAAACATACGACCATGACAACATTTAACAGTTGACGCATGTGATTCATTTACGCGTAAACAAATATTTAACGCAATTCTGTCATCCTTTGGCTGCGCTACAGTACATGATCACGCTATCATTCATTCAAGTGCTATAGAACTTAAATCAGAACAAAAGACAAAAGAGTCATTGAATCATTGGTTCGCCCGATTGACTCGCTCAATGCAGATTCATTCAGGAGTTATGTAAATGGCTCTCTTTATGAATGAGTCATTGAATCATTGGTTCGCCTGATTGATTTGCTTAAAACACTGATTCATTAATTAATTAAATAAATGGCTCTCTTTATGAATGAGTCATTGAATTATTGTTTCACCCGATTGATTCGCTCAATGCAGATTCATTCAGGATTTAAATAAATGGCTCTCTTTATGAATGAGTCATTGAATCATTGGTTCGCCTGATTGATTTGCTTAAAACACTGATTCATTAATTAATTAAATAAATGGCTCTCTTTATGAATGAGTCATTGAATCATTGTTTCACATGATGGACTCACTCAAAACACTGATTCATTCATTAATTAAGTAAATGGCTCTCTTTATGAATGAGTCATTGAATCATTGTTTCACATGATGGACTCACTCAAAACACTGATTCATTCAGGAATTAAGTAAATGGCTCTCTTTATGAACGAGTCATTGAATCATTGGTTCACCCGATTGATTCGCTCAAAACCCTGATTCATTCATGAATGAAGTAAATGGCTCTCTTTATGAATGAGTCATTGAATCTTTGTTTCATCGGAGTGATTCCCTCAAAACACTGATTCATTCATGAATTAAGTAAATAACTCTCTTTATGAATTAGTCATTGAAACATTGTTTCATTTGATTAATTTGCTCAAAACAATGATTCACTCAGGAATGAAGTAAATGGCTCTCTTTATGAATGAGTAATTTAATCATTGGTTCACCTGATTGATTCACTCAAAACACTGATTCATTCAGGATTTAAGTAAATGGCTCTGTATATGAATGAGTCATTGAATCATTGGTTCGCCTGATTGAATTGCTCAAAACATTGATTCATTCATGAATTAAATAAATGGCTCTCTTTATGAATGAGTTATTGAATCATTGGTTCGCCTGAATGATTTGCTTAAAACACTGATTCATTAATTGATTAAATAAATGGCTCTCTTTATGAATGAGTCATTGAATCATTGTTTCACATGATGGACTCACTCAAACACTGATTCATTCAGGAATTAATTAAATGGCTCTCTTTATGAATGAGTCATTGAATCATTGGTTCACATGATGGATTCACTCAAAACACTGATTCATTCAGGAATGAAGTAAATGGCTCTCTTTATGAATGAGTCATTGAATCTTTGTTTCATCGGATTGATTCCCTCAAAACACTGATTCATTCATGAATTAAGTAAATAACTCTCTTTATGAATTAGTCATTGAATCATTGTTTCATTTGATTAATTTGCTCAGAACAATGATTCACTCAGGAATGAAGTAAATTGCTCTCTTTATGAATGAGTAATTTAATCATTGGTTCATCTGATTTATTCATGAATTAAGTAAAAGGCTCTCTTCACGAACGAGTCATTGAATCATTGTTTCACATGATGGATTTGTTCAAAACATTGATTCATTCAGGAATGAAGTAAACGGCTCTCTTTATGAATGAGTCATTGAATCATTGTTTTAAGTGATTGATTCGCCCAATGCAGATTCATTCAGGATTTAAGTAAACGGCTCTCTTTATGAATGAGTCATTGAATCATTGGTTCACCCGATTGATTCACTCAAAACACTGATTCATTCATGAATTAAGTAAATGGCTCTCTTTATGAATGAGTCATTGAATCATTGTTTCACATTATGGATTCGCTCAAAACACTGATTCATTCAGGAATGAAATAAATGGCTCTCTTTATGAATGAGTCATTGAATCATTGGTTCACCCGATTGATTCGCTCAACACTGATTCATTCAGGAATTAAGTAAACGGCTCTCTTTATGAATGAGTCATTGAATCATTGTTTCACCCGATTGATTAGCTCAATACTGATTCATTCAGGAATGAAGTAAACGGCTCTCTTTATGAATAAGTCATTGAATCATTGGTTCACCCGAATGATTCGCTCTCAATGTAGATTCATTCAGGAATTAAGTAAATGGCTCTCTTTATGAATGAGTCATTGAAGCATTGTTTCACCCGATTGATTCGCTTATTGCAGATTCATTCAGGAATTAAGTAAATGGCTCTCTTTATGAATAAGTCATTGAATCATTGGTTCACCCGAATGATTCGCTCTCAATGTAGATTCATTCAGGAATTAAGTAAATGGCTCTCTTTATGAATGAGTCATTGAAGCATTGTTTCACCCGATTGATTCGCTTATTGCAGATTCATTCAGGAATGAAGTAAACGGCTCTCTTTATGAATAAGTCATTGAATCATTGGTTCACCCGAATGATTCGCTCTCAATGTAGATTCATTCAGGAATTAAGTAAATGGCTCTCTTTATGAATGAGTCATTGAATCATTGTTTCACCCGATTGATTCGCTCATTGCAGATTCATTCAGGAATTAAGTAAATGGTTCTCTTTATGAATGAGTCATTGAATCATTGGTTCACCCGAATGATTCGCTCTCAATGTAGATTCATTCAGGAATTAAGTAAATGGCTCTCTTCATGAGTCATTGAATCATTGTTTCACCCGATTGATTCGCTCATTGCAGATTCATTCAGGAATTAAGTAAATGGTTCTCTTTATGAATGAGTCATTGAATCATTGGTTCACCCGAATGATTCGCTCTCAATGTAGATTCATTCAGGAATTAAGTAAATGGCTCTCTTCATGAGTCATTGAATCATTGGTTCACCCGATTGATTAGCTCAATACTGATTCATTCAGGAATGAAGTAAACGGCTCTCTTTATGAATAAGTCATTGAATCATTGGTTCACCCGAATGATTCGCTCTCAATGTAGATTCATTCAGGAATTAAGTAAATGGCTCTCTTTATGAATGAGTCATTGAAGCATTGTTTCACCCGATTGATTCGCTTATTGCAGATTCATTCAGGAATTAAGTAAATGGCTCTCTTTATGAATAAGTCATTGAATCATTGGTTCACCCGAATGATTCGCTCTCAATGTAGATTCATTCAGGAATTAAGTAAATGGCTCTCTTTATGAATGAGTCATTGAAGCATTGTTTCACCCGATTGATTCGCTTATTGCAG
>NC_137114.1:54138164-54203164 GCF_949357685.1 Gobio gobio
GGTTTGTCCATGTTCAACCCAATCGCTGGGTTTGTCCATTTTCAACCTAATCGCTGAGTTTGTCCATTTTCAACCCAATCGCTGAGTTTGTCCATTTTCAACCCAACCGCTGGGTTTGTCCATTTTCAACCCAATCGCTGAGTTTGTCCATTTTCAACCCAATCGCTGGGTTTGTCCATTTTCAACCCAACAGCTGGGTTTGTCCATTTTCAACCCAACCGCTGGGTTTGTCCATTTTCAACCCAATCGCTGGGTTTGTCCATTTTCAACCCAACAGCTGGGTTTGTCCATTTTCAACCCAACCGCTGGGTTTGTCCATTTTCAACCCAATCGCTGGGTTTGTCCATTTTCAACCCAATCGCTGGGTTTGTCCATTTTCAACCCAATCGCTGGGTTTGTCCATTTTCAACCCAACCGCTGAGTTTGTCCATTTTCAACCCAATCGCGGATTTTGTACATGTTCAACCCAACCACTGGGTTTGTCCATTTTCAACCCAACCGCTGGGTTTGTCCATGTTCAACCCAATCGCTGGGTTTGTCCATTTTCAACCCAACAGCTGGGTTTGTCCATTTTCAACCCAATCGCTGGGTTTGTCCATTTTCAACCCAACCGCTGAGTTTGTCCATTTTCAACCCAATCGCGGATTTTGTACATGTTCAACCCAACCACTGGGTTTGTCCATTTTCAACCCAACCGCTGGGTTTGTCCATGTTCAACCCAATCGCTGAGTTTGTCCATTTTCAACCCAATCGCTGAGTTTGTCCATTTTCAACCCAATCGCTGAGTTTGTCCATTTTCAACCCAACCGCTGAGTTTGTCCATTTTCAACCCAATCTCTGGGTTTGTCCATTTTCAACCCAATCTCTGAGTTTGTCCATTTTCAACCCAATCGCTGAGTTTGTCCATTTTCAACCCAATCTCTGGGTTTGTCCATTTTCAACCCAACCGCTGGGTTTGTCCATTTTCAACCCAATCGCTGAGTTTGTCCATTTTCAACCCAATCGCTGGGTTTGTCCATTTTCAACCCAATCTCTGAGTTTGTCCATTTTCAACCCAATCGCTGAGTTTGTCCATTTTCAACCCAATCTCTGGGTTTGTCCATTTTCAACCCAACCGCTGGGTTTGTCCATTTTCAACCCAATCGCTGAGTTTGTCCATTTTCAACCCAATCTCTGGGTTTGTCCATTTTTACCTAAATCGCTGAGTTTGTCCATTTTCAACCCAATCTCTGGGTGTGTCCATTTTCGACCCAATCGCTGGGTTTGTCCATTTTCAACCCAACCGCTGGGTTTGTCCATTTTCAACCCAATCGCTGAGTTTGTCCATTTTCAACCCAACCGCTGGGTTTGTCCATTTTCAACCCAATCACTGGGTTTGTCCATTTTCAACCCAATCGCTGAGTTTGTCCATTTTCAACCCAATCGCTGAGTTTGTCCATTTTCAACCCAATCGCTGAGTTTGTCCATTTTAACCCAATCGCTGAGTTTGTCCATTTTCAACCCAATCGCTGGGTTTGTCCATTTTCAACCCAACCGCTGGGTTTGTCCATTTTCAACCCAACCGCTGGGTTTGTCCATTTTCAACCCAATCACTGGGTTTGTCCATTTTCAACCCAATCACTGGGTTTGTCCATTTTCAACCCAATCACTGGGTTTGTCCATTTTCAACCCAATCGCTGAGTTTGTCCATTTTCAACCCAATCGCTGAGTTTGTCCATTTTCAACCCAATCGCTGAGTTTGTCCATTTTAACCCAATCGCTGAGTTTGTCCATTTTCAACCCAACCGCTGGGTTTGTCCATTTTCAACCCAACCGCTGGGTTTGTCCATTTTCAACCCAATCGCTGAGTTTGTCCATTTTCAACCCAACCGCTGGGTTTGTCCATTTTCAACACAATCACTGGGTTTGTCCATTTTCAACCCAATCGCTGAGTTTGTCCATTTTCAACCCAATCGCTGAGTTTGTCCATTTTCAACCCAATCGCTAAGTTTGTCCATTTTAACCCAATCGCTGAGTTTGTCCATTTTCAACCCAATCGCTGGGTTTGTCCATTTTCAACCCAACCGCTGGGTTTGTCCATTTTCAACCCAACAGCTGGGTTTGTCCATTTTCAACCCAACAGCTGGGTTTGTCCATTTTCAACCCAACCGCTGGGTTTGTCCATTTTCAACCCAACCGCTGGGTTTGTCCATTTTCAACCCAACCGCTGAGTTTGTCCATTTTCAACCCAACCGCTGAGTTTGTCCATTTTCAACCCAACCGCTGGGTTTGTCCATTTTCAACCCAACCGCTGAGTTTGTCCATTTTCAACCCAACCGCTGAGTTTGTCCATTTTCAACCCAACCGCTGGGTTTGTCCATTTTCAATCCCAACCACTGGGTTTGTCTATTTTCAACCCAACCGCTGAGTTTGTCCATTTTCAACCCAACCGCTGGGTTTGTCCATTTTCAACCCAACCGCTGGGTTTGTCCATTTTCAACCCAATCGCTGGGTTTGTCCATTTTCAACCCAACCGCTGAGTTTGTCCATTTTCAACCCAACCGCTGGGTTTGTCTATTTTCAACCCAACCGCTGAGTTTGTCCATTTTCAACCCAACCGCTGGGTTTGTCCATTTTCAACCCAACCGCTGGGTTTGTCCATTTTCAACCCAACCGCTGGGTTTGTCCATTTTCAACCCAACCACTGGGATTGTCCATTTTCAACCCAACCGCTGAGTTTGTCCATTTTCAACCCAACCGCTGAGTTTGTCCATTTTCAACCCAACCGCTGAGTTTGTCCATTTTCAACCCAACCGCTGGGTTTGTCCATTTTCAACCCAACCGCTGGGTTTGTCCATTTTCAACCCAACCGCTGAGTTTGTCCATTTTCAACCCAACCGCTGAGTTTGTCCATTTTCAACCCAACCGCTGAGTTTGTCCATTTTCAACCCAACCGCTGAGTTTGTCCATTTTCAACCCAACCGCTGAGTTTGTCCATTTTCAACCCAACCGCTGAGTTTGTCCATTTTCAACCCAACCGCTGAGTTTGTCCATTTTCAACCCAACCGCTGAGTTTGTCCATTTTCAACCCAACCACTGAGTTTGTCCATTTTCAACCCAACCACTGAGTTTGTCCATTTTCAACCCAATCACTGGGTTTGTCCATTTTCAACCCAATCACTGAGCTTTTCCATTTTCAACCCAACCGCTTGGTTTATCCATTTTCAACCCAACCAGGGTTGTTTTTAACCCAGCTTTTTTAGAGTGCCACATTTTGAAGAGGTCCTTCCCAGCATGACATGTATCTCAGGACAGTTATTATGCGAGTGTGTTTCCTCATCAGCCAATCAGACTGCAGAACCAAGCGCCTGTGAGCAAAGATGGCGGATTTCGATCTTCTGGCTGGTTGTGCCGGATGAAATGCTCCTGGTCTTGTGTGTGCTGGGGAAGTGTGTGTGAGTCGCTCAGTGTGTTTTATTGACGCATTACTGTAGAGATTAAAGGCCTCTGTGTGAGGGCCGGCTAACGTGATTATGTTTGAATTGTTGATGGATTACGCTGCGTTCTGCTCAACCAGCATGCGTTTGTGTTCTTTTACGACTCTGAAGAGAGCAAATCCGCTCTCCTTTCTTACACTCCTCTTGTATTTTAATCAGTTTTGTATGTTTTTTTCTGGGTCAAGAGCAGAAGCCGTATCCCGACGCTAGCGCATGTAGAATCGGGCCTGTTCCCATGGCAACACTGTGCCGGGCTGAGTGTGTTTACCGTTGACAGTGGAAGCCCAGTGTGCGTCTTCCCATGAGGCTTTGCCTGAAAGTGGGGCAGTTCCTCCCATCAGCCACTGCATCAAGACAAATCCCTGCAGCTCAGAGCGGGATCTTCTCGTCCGGCGACCGCCATCCGCCAGCGCGGACAGGGTAAAGCTTTTATCTCTCAAACACGCAGGAAAACAATGTCAGCCGACGGCTTACGGCTGGATTTCAGTGTTTCTGAGACACGCAAATACAGTAAAACAATACAGCCCTGTGGTGATTTATCAGCGCTTTCTGACACAACAAAGATCAAATCAAGCACTTCTTAGACACACAAGATATCACATGACAAAACTGAAGCGCCAATGTTTTAGTTCACTGAAGTTTTACACACTGAAAATGTTGCAATGGAGCGTTTTTACAAGGAAATACTACATTTCAGTTTTTCTACTTCAAAAATGAAGGTTTAGTCACTTGCCATTTCTTTGTAATTATTTGAGAAATGTATTTGTATTTTTTTCAGTGTTGGATTTGCTTTGAACAACATTCACTCAGAAATAATTACAAAGAAATGGCAAGTAACACATTTAATTAAACGTCAAATATTGAAGTATATAGGCTTTTGTCCACTGTAGTGGACGTTATATTGTAGTGAATTTCTCTGACATCTTACATGTCACAGTTTTAAGTCTGGATGTCCTGTAAAAAACACATTCGATACCAAATGTTTGGAGGTTTCACCAGGACAACAACTTCTTCTTGGTCTTTAAAAACGGCTGACATTAATGTTTAGCACTTTTTTTGGAAATATGATAATATTTTGTAATTATAATTTAAATCAAATTAATTTTCTAATTGTTTGTTATGAATCAACATCTCAGGAAAATGTTATTGGGTTTCTAATCAAAATATGACTTTCTGTTGATTTCATAAATGTGCACTGCAGTGGACGTCAGAAAGGCATTTTGGAGACACAAGTGAATAGAGAAAGAAATTACATATCAATATTCCTATGAAATATTAGATATTATTATGAAAATATTGCCAATTATTACTCCCGATATTACACTAATATTTTCATTACATATTGCACCAAGAACACATTCATATGCAAATTAGATGATGCGTTTTATTGAATGGAAAAAATCCAAGTATGACCATTTTACCCACATTTTGCATAAAGTAAAATATCAATATCAATAAAATCAATATTTCATAACATAGTTCAGAATCATCTTTAAACAAAGTTTGTTTTAAAAAAATCCTGAAACCTAAAAATTGATTGGTGAATTAAAAATAAATCCCTTTGTTTTTGCCAATACATGCAATTTCATGTCATTTTATTTTTTAAACAACTGAGTCCTGCTGTCAACTACAGAGGACATATCATAACATATTAATAAAATATAAATTTTCCCAAAAAAAAAAAAAAAAAAAATCCATATGCTCTAAACAATGTAATGACATGAACAAATACTAAATTCTAAAAACTTTTTCCTGGATCCCAGGAGGATATACACTGTAAATGTTTAATTTCTACACATTTTGTCCTAACTTAATTTGATTGTGTTCAATCCACTTAAATATAAGTCAAATTGAAGTTCACTTAATCCATTTGTGTTGAGATTACATGAAGGATTTGAGTTGCATTAACTGAAACTGGGCGGGGCTTGTTAGTTCCCAGCATGCTTTGCATAAGGCTAAATCAAGAGAGAGTATGTTGTTATTTTATAAGTAAAAGTGTTATTTTAGGTATTTTTGAGCAAGATGAGAAAGGGAGAGACTTGATTGTGTGTAATAGTGTTTAATATTCAATTATGTTGGAATTATTAGAATAATTTAAATTACCAATGTGGAGAAGAGTGGAGCATTTGATTAGACTGTGGATTGATACAGCTAATGTCATAACGCCTTTGCTGGATGTTTAGCATTTAAGATGTGAATGTGTGCTATTGCTAGCCAAAAGTTTGGCAACTAGCAACATTGAAACATATGAGATTGAAGTGGATGAATGAATATATGAAATTGAATGCCTGAATCATGTCAGGGAGCCGGATAAAACTCACTTTGAGATGACTTTGGCTTTGTCTTGCTCAGTCGGGGACACAAAATATTCAACTATTTTACTGATCAGCTCATTTCAATTATCATAAAGATACAATGTTGAAAATATGATTTTAAATGTCCTCATCATGAGATAAAAAGTAAAAAAATATGATTTTAAAAGTCATAATAGTGAGATAAAAAGTCAAAAATGTGACATGCTAAGTCATAACTATAAGATCAAATGTTGAAAATATGATTTTAATAGTCCTCATCATTAGATATAAAGTCAACAATATGATTTTAAGTCATAATAGTGAGATAAAAAGTTGAAAATGCAACATGTTAAGTCATAATTATAAGATAAAATGTTGAAAATATGATTTTAAAAGTCATCATTAGATAAAAAGTCAAAAATATGATTTCAAAAGTCATAATAGTAAGATAAAAAATCAAAAATGCGACATGCTAAGTCATAATTATAAGATGAAAAGTAAAAAAATATGATTTTAAAAGTCCTCATCATTAGTCAAAAATATAACATGCTAAGTCATTGTGAGATGAAAAGTTGAAGTTAGGGCTTTTAAAATTCTGAGATACAAATTTTAATATTTGGATTTAAAGTCAAAATGATGACTTACAAATCTAAATTATGATTAAAAGTTCTAATTATGAGATAAAAAGCTGAAATTAGATTTGAAAAAGTCTAAATTATGACCAAAACACACACTAAGACACTTGAGAGATTAAATAATGCTTGTTATTTATTTAAATGCACTTTAAAGTTTTTTGATTCACACTTATAATAATAATATTTACATTATTGTTTTCATTTTTTGCAATAGATATATATATATATATATATATATATATATATATATATATATATATATATTTTTTTTTTTTTTTAATTTATTTATTTATTTATTTATTTTTTTTACATGTGTTTTTACATGTTTGAAATCAGTTTTTACAACAGAATCAAATCAAAATCAATCAAAAACTTACTTTAGCTTTTCATCTAAAACTAAATTAATTTCCTGTCATCAGTGTAAAGCTGCTCTGAAGCATCTGTGTGTGAAAAGAAACAAAGGGGACGACTTTAAAATGTATTCATTCTATGATGTTGAAGTTACATGAACAAATTATGTTTGTTTAACTTAATTGATTCATGTGGGACCGATGTACACAATAAAATCATGTAAATCCAACACACTTTTTTCAGTATATATAATATATATATATATATTAGTACATCGTTGTCGTGTTAACATACCAAGCGGCTCCTCCCGCAGTTTCTCTTGAAGCCGATACAGAAGTGAGTTAAACTGCAGTTCATGGACTGGCCACTAGAGACTCCAGAAGGAGCAGAATCTCATTGAGCTCATGTTAAAATGGCCAACTTTACAGCAGAAGAACACATGTTTACAGTCTGGGACAAACTGTGCTTTTAGTCTGTACGGCTAATGGAAAATATTGAATCAGTGGAACGTAATTAGATGTGAATTTTAAAAGGTAAGATCAGATGTTTTATCATGGTTATTATTATTTCTAGATTTAGATGCATATGTAATGAGATACTGTATGCAGTTCAAGGTTTTCCTCGTCTTTATATATTTAATAATTATCTGCTAAAACAAAGAAACAATTTACATAATAAGCAGAAAACACTCATTTCAAAGTTTAAGATGTCTTGCCATCTGCAAATAATTTCCCCAATTATAACAACGTTTATTATGAAATGCTGTAAACATGGCCGGTTTTCTCGATTGCTTACACACTGATTCAGTTTGGCCCATTCTCCAAACAAAGACACGTTCCTCAAAACGTTTGACATATTTCACATCAATTTTCTCAAGGTTTTCTGCAAAACTCTACACAAAAAGGCCCTCATTTTGCTCTTTATCCATGTTCTCATTCAGAAAACACAAAAACACTATATAATTATCACACTGTGAACTCAAACTGCACACATTTATCCTCGTGTAAACGTTAAGTAGCAAAACTGATGACACACCAATCAGAAAGTCAGCATAATGTGATTAGGGCCTCAGTGAATATGTGCTGTGGAAAATCCCATAATGCTCGATCCTAGTGTTGTGAGATGAAGAGGAAGAGGAGGGGAAAAGACCAATAAAGAGGACGGTGAAAATTAATAATAATAATACACTTTATTTTATATAGCGCCTTTAACAGTTGTATCTCGAAGCATTTTACAAGAACATACAAATATGTATGTAGTATGACAGATTAAAATAAAATATTTGCTTCAGTGAAAGTATCAATCTATTTTACAGCTCGCCGTGTTTCTGCAGCTCGTCATGTGACACTTTACGTTTTTAGCAGGAGAGAGGCAACACACGGAGCAGAAAGTGTTTAAATGAAGCACATTTGGCTCTAGATAAAAATATTAGAGGATGTAGCGCCGGAAGATCATTACCGTAAACGACCCCGAGCGCTTGTGGTGTAAATCATTGTCCTTATGTTTCACGGTTCATTTGTAACCAAACGATGCCTGATGTAAAACATACTCTTTTATGGTGAAACTGGTGAATGTTGGTGAAATGGTGGAGTTTTTGTTTCCTATTTGCTAATGTCAGTGTTAAATGAAACACTATTTATTCTTAATTTGTCCCCTTCTATTCCTTAAACCCACACTGGAAGTAACTAACTCTCGCCTTTTTCTGTTTATTCACATTAATTTCCCTCTAGACAAATCTTGGACTACTGAAGTCCTGGCGCTGGACTCCGGAAACTGGCCAAACCTTCTGATGTGTGTGTGTGTGTGTGTAAATGTTTTAATTTCAGAGTGTGATTCTCCACCAGCACTTGTTTCCCCAGTGCAACTCTCTGTGTCCTCTGTATTTTGAGGTGTTTTATAACTCATATGTCCAGTCCAAGAAGCAGCAGAACCATCTGCTCGCAGTACCTATAATCAGTGTAGCATGAGATCTGTTGTTAAATTGGTGCCATGCTGCCTAATCGAATATGCCAGGAAGTGACATCATCGCAATGCACACTGGTTTCACGGGCGTCCGTCTGTATGGAGGTTATCAGAGCTCAGTGAGGGATGTATTTATATGTAAATCTTTATTTTTGGTTTATCAATGTTGGCACTGATGTAGTAGTGTTATTATTGATTACTAAAACCATAAAAAAATGACTTAATTACTTGAAATAATACAAACGGTAATTGAAATTAGGGATGCACGATATATATCGGCAACCATATCGGTATCGGCCGATATATATTCATTTTTAATGTTATCGGTCCGATAAGAAAATTTGACTGATATATTAAAGCCGATAAATAATGTATTATTTCCTTCAGCTGAGACACTGTTCATCATGATGGGTTTGAATTGCTTGAAATATGATTGAAATCACTTAAAACAAATGGAAAATATGGTGCTGTCATATCGGCTACATAAAATTATAACAAAAACATCATAATTGTGTGTTTGGGACATGGCTTTTAATGGTGATACTTTTGTTTTTGTAAACAGGCTCTGAAAATTTATATAACAATTTGGATTTTGGTTTATCGGCCAATATATCGGTTATCGGCTTTCAAATATAAAGAATTATCGGTTATCGGTATCGGCCAAGCTGTTCATATAGTTTAACATAAAGCACTATAATAACTAGTGTTACCAAGAAGACATTTACTATTATAATTTCTCTATGTTTATTGTATCAAGTGTGCACTAGAGGATGGATTATTGCTCGCTTTTCACTGTAAAAACTAATTATTTGAGAATATTTCACAAGAAAATACTATTTCTACTTCAAAATTGCATTAATTCAACATGTTACTTGAAGTTGCTTTGTAATTGTTTGCTGGCAATTTCTTTTCCTGGTTTTAATTGATTTGACACTGTAATACATGATACTCTTCTGGACTGTGGGCAGGGATTGAAGGAAATGTAGGGTTCCTCAAGGCTCGGTATTGGGTCCAGTTTTATTTTCCATCTGCATGCTTCCTTCGGCTGATATTTGTCAGAAAAATAATGTATATTATCATCTTTATGCTGATGACACTCAGCTTTATCTCACTCTAAAGGTGGAGGTGATTTGGCTCTTCAGTCCTGTTTTGGTTGTTTTTATGATATTAATGATTGGATGGCAGACAATTTTCACCACATGAATGAATCAAAAACTGAAGTGATAGTTTGCCCAAACATAGTTCAACCAAACATATCATTAAAGCCCCAATGTGTAATTTTTCGCCGCTAGAGGTCACTTAGTCTTGATGACGGCTGCATTGGGCGGTGCTTTTATTCTGTCAGACGAGCGCTTCCGCTTCTTCCGCTCATGTGTGTGTGGGGTAACGCAGCGCTGTTTTATCATATCACACACATCTGTGTGTGTTAAAGTGATGTTCTAACGCTACTCTGTGCGTTCAGCGGCGCTACTATGAGACACTTGTTCACACTGCAGTGAGCGAGATCATATTAAGCGGTAAAACACGGTACTCTGTGCTGTAAATCAACAACACTATATTTACACAATAAGACTAACTGTGTTGAGCTGGAGAACAATGATGAGCTTCTGTCCATCAATGATCCAAACACTGTCTAATAAAACACATCAGATATTAAAGTGTCTTTCGGAAATTGAGGGTAACGCGGGTATGATGTCATTAATAGACGGTCCGTGTCCCAGTTTGCTCTGATTCTGTTGCGGTTGTCAAAAGTGGAAACATTAAATAAAATGTTTCTTGCACTTTTGAATTTTTCCAACACTGGTGGCACTTTATTTTTGCCTGTTTGTGTTTCTGAAATGTATTGCTAATGATATTTTACCAGTGCAATATGAAGCACAGAAGAGAGCAGTGTTCAATATTAGAGACATTTAGTTAAGTAGAGACTATACATGTGAATGAACATAAACTGTGTTATGCGATTTCAGATTTTATTTTTTTTAACCAGGGGGGTTTGCGTTTATTGATTGTTATTATTTATCTCAGTTCAGCAGGAAAAAGCACTTTAGTTGCTAGTAATGTTGAAATTAATGTATTTTCAGTGCAGATTTAGAGATTAAGGCATTTTTAGTTCATCATATTTTTGTCGGACATGGTTACTGGTTGAATTTAGATATTTTGTACCAAAGCAACTTAAAGGACATAACAGAACAACAACAAAATGAGATACATTTTGTGAAGGATTACCTATGTTTGCTTTAACAATATGAACAGACATGTTTTGTCCATATGAGAACATATTATATTTTGTTCAATTAAGAACAAATGCTATCTACACTTATTTCTTTAGGTCTGGCAATAAACTTAAAATATTGTTTTTAGGTATATAATTGTCCGGACCTCGGCCGGTGAGGAGGGTTCATTTACTGGACCTCAAGCAATTTTAGTTGAAGACCCCTGCTCTAGTGTTTTTGGGATACTTTAATCCAAATATCATACATATTGTGCCTTTAAGACATTAGGCCTCTTTAAATCTTTAAGTCTTTTGATGCATTAAAGTTTAATAAGCATATAAACTGTGGTTAGAGGTGGAATATTGCGGAATTGAAACCTTTTTGTCTGATTTGGGAGTTGTTATGCATGCATTTATTACGTCCAGATTGGACTGTTGTAACTCATTTTACTATGGTGTTTATTCAGGCCTTGGTTCAAAATGCTAGGCTTTTGACTGGGACTTGACATATTCAAGTGTGTCACCTGTATTAGCATCCCTCCATTGGCTTCCAGTCAAATTTAGGATTCAGTAAGAGATGTTTTTATTGGTTTTTAACCCATCGCGCCGGCGTGATCGACTCACTTTTTTCTTATCACTGCCAAAGAGACTCAAATAACGTCGTTTTTTATCATTCAGGCAAGTGTTATACATCATTATAATCTGTTAAGTTTCTATTTTTTGTGTGTACAGTCACAAGAAAAACTAAATGTTTTGCTTTTTGCAAAATAAAGAAAACAAACATGATGCACGATCTGCAGCCTCTCTGTCAAAGACGTTCATTCAGATAGTCTTCAGAAAAGGAACTCTAGCTTAGTGGATACTTGTCTCACAAACATGAGACATATGTCTAAAGAAACGCTGAAATGTCAGGTTTTAAATAATGTAAACCAAATCGAAAACAAATATGCTGTGTTTATGTAATCTAGTTGAAAAGCGATAGATGTCAGTCACCCGCGAGCCACTTCATTATCCGCTAATGCGACCACACCCACGGATCGCGCGCTTTTTCAGATTCAAATTCTGCCGATCCAGAGTCGACGGCCACACATCAACTCATACAAACACATCAAGTGAAGCGCTGTAACCTTACTTCAGCTACATCGTTTTGAGACGCATTGAGCAATAATTCACCTCATGAAAAGCTGTTCATTTCTGAGAGCAACAGATTCAGGGCTGATTGTAAGGTAGGCTTTATTCTGTTAAGTTTATTCTGTTAGCATCTGTGAATATTAAACGCACAAAGACCGTTTAAATATGAATCCTGCTGCAACATAAAATGTCATACACGCAAGACTGTTTAGACAAGATGTATTCGGCTTGTTTTGGACAGATTATAACGTGTTTATTGTAAAAGAGCCTAGTGTCACATCAATAAAGCTTTTATTCGCAAATGTATGCTCATATGCTATAAATAGTACCAGTCAGCTTCATTTTGATGTTTAAATATTATAGCCTAATATATTGGGTTTATATTGGGTTATATTAGTGAGGTCACTGCGATGAGCAGCGAATCTCTCAGTGTTTTTCCGTTCGCCATCATCCCTTCTGCAACATGACATCGGGCCGGTTTACGTCAGATGCGTGCGAACGCGGTTACACTGTCAGCAATACAGATGCTCTGTTTGCCCACCAGTCAAACATTATTGAGCTGTCAGTGTGTGTTTGTAAGCCTGGACAGATGCAACCACATCCGGCTCTGACGAACCCAGAAGTGGACGCGGCATGTCTGGCGATACTGCCGGCGAGCTTTGGGATGTTTAGATATGTCAGACTAATCCGTTTTGTTTTCTAAATGTCGTGAAGCTGACAGCAGTTGTTAAAAATGCGTCCGACGAGCAGAGCGTTTCCATGGCAGCAGAAAAGCCTTGAGAAAACATCACTCTGGTACACTGACTGTGATGAATGTCAGGCTGCTGATTAGTTTGGGCTTGGAGTTGTGCAGTTTCTCCATCCACACACACACACACACACTGTAATATGAAAGCCAAGGGCATGCTGGTTACTCAGAACTTGGTCTGTTTGAGAGGTTCACAAACTTTGTGTCTGTGATTTGCTTTCTCCTTCGGTAAATGCGTCATGCACAGCACAGTCTCGTGTAGTCAGACCTTTGACTTTTGCCGTAAGGTCTAGTTCACTTTGCAGCTTGTTCTGGCCAAGAACCGCCCACTTAGACAGGAAGACTCAGTCTGACTGACAACCATGGTTTACATTTTCATTTTGAAATAACTCTAACACTGTTTGTAACACGAACATTGTGGCTTAACCAGACGTGATGCAATAAGCAATTTGTCTGTCCACACCAGAAGTGACAAAATCAATCAAAAATCACAGCCAATCAGAAGAGCATGTGGGCGGAGTCTCTCTGCTAGTTTGATCAAAAATCACAGCCAATCAGAAGAGTGTGTGGGCGGAGTCTCTCTGCTAGTTTGATCAAAAATCACAGCCAATCAGAAGAGTGTGTGGGCGGAGTCTTGTTTGTTCACAATTTGAACGTTCTTGCTTCTTTAAATTTATTTTTAGTTTTCCCTTAATTTTGATGATTTTTTCAGAAAACAAGCCGTAATATCTGAAGTAATTTAGCTTCTCAGATAAATGTATCTTGATTTGAGAATGTTTAGATTTTTGTTCTGGAAAGCAGGAGAAAAATACTGAGGAAGAATATCATTTTTTGCAGTCTGCTCTCCTATAGAGTTTGGCGAAATCTTGCTCGACTGTGTTTGAAGCCGTCTGGTACTTTCGCATTGGTTTGTTTCCCTATGGACCGATAGAAAGCGAGAGTGAGATCTACAGGAACAGGGACAGTTGCAGCTGTCTGATTCGACATCGTTCTAATTAGAGGCATTAATCACGTTTCCGTTTCATTCCATTAACCTGCTAATCTGAGCCATCTCCTAGCTACTTATTTCTCTTTTTTACGCACGGTTAAGACAAACTACACCACACACACACACACATGCACACTTGAACAGAAATGTACACAAACGGCCAGATTCCCGCAGCTGGCGCGGTGATGAGCAGAACTGCGGTGACGCGTGTCGCTCGTGACTCCTGCGTGACCCTCATCATTGCCGGTAAATCTCCCATCTGGAGCAAACGGTTCACCCTGCCCTGACACGTCAACACGTACATGCCTCGCGCCTCTTTACACACACTTTAATGAGAGCAGATCAGCGTTGCTGCTCAGATGTTGACTGACCAATGCGTTTATTCTCTCTGACTTTTGATTCAAGGTTTATTTTGACCGATGTGAGGTGAATTAAGTCTCCACTCGTTTTCTCCAAACTTATTGCTTTCTTTTAGGTTGATATCTTGGCAGATGCAAGATCTCGACTAAGTGAGAAATTACAGTTGTTTTTTGCCTCAGGAGAAACATCAGAGAAGCAGGAAAAAAAATCGATCACATAAGTGCAAATCAGTTTTACATTACCTGTCAAAGGACGAAGGGGAAAAAAAAGAGTATAAAATTGTACCTTTTAAGGTACAAGTGGCCGTCACTGGGGTGGGATTCTTACATTTTTGTACCTCTAAGTCAGGGGTTGGCAAGTTCGGTCCTAGAGAGCTGATGTCCTGCAGAGTTTAGCTCCAACCCTACTAAGCCACCACAGTATAAAACTCATGGCTCCCAGCATGCGTTGCAGCATTAAGTATGTCACCATTGTTGAGATTCATATGCTGATTCTTGATATCTGTGTGCGTCTAAACTTTTTTCCCCCTAGAATGTATTTAAAAATCAGAATTCAGAATGTCTGATCTGTGGCAAAAAAAGTATTGTTGATGAATATTATTTATTAATAGTTTTAGTCAGTGATGAGTTTAGTCACAATTTTTGTTTATGGCTTCTTTTGATTTGAACAGATTATGTGTTTTGTTAACACAGTAACAAAAACCACAAACTCACATAAAAAGCGAAGAGTCAAACTGCCCAACTAAATGAAACACTGTTCTCCATAATGATGACCAAATTGTGTTTTTAAAAAAAAAATCAACATCTAAACCTCTGTTAATTCTCAATAAGAGCTTCTATAGGCGTCTTTCAGGGTTGGAGCCAAACTCTGCAGGACAGCGGCTCTCTAGGACTGAACTTGCTCTAAGTAGAAGAAAACAATGGTATAATTGTACCATAAGGACCAATTGTGTACCTTTAAAGGTACAGTTATACGTGTTGTTCCCAAAGGAACAAAATTGTACCTCCACTGTACCTTTTTTTCTGAGAGTGTGCCTGTATCAATTAGTCAAGAAAGGCCGACTGCAGGACATGAGAAGCTCTGTCAGTCTGAATGTTTCCTTCACTCGTGAATTGAAGGGCGTTTGGCGCGTCTGCAGTTTTGCTGATTCTGTCCATCGACGTATAAAACACAAAACCTGTTCTGCATCAGCACGCTGTGGCAATCAGCGCTCGGCGGGACATCTATAGAGATCAATCTATTCTTTCCCACTTCACAGTTATTATGCAGAACTATAAAGGATGAAAGTGGTTAGAGGCGGCTCTCGAACGCTCCGAGGTTTATAAAAATCTTTTTTTGTGTTGGATATAATAAGACTCCATTTAGAAACGCCGCCAATTCCGGGCAGCAGCGAGAACCCTTATTACCGCGAGATGGAGAACATGGAGGTCAAAATACATGATTCATAATGCAAATTTAGCTGTAATTCTCTAAGCTGCGTTTGATTTAATTAACTTCATTCAAAAACCATCGGAATAGCCGTTGACGAATGACACTGTGATGAATCTGACTTATGCCTTAAATAGTCAAATGGTGTTTAATATTCTCCGATTTGAATGTGTTCCGTATGCAATGAAGTTTAACCACATGATTGATTGCTTCTTTTTATCACGTGCAATAAAGAGGGCTTGTATTATGGCGTTACAATGGGATTATTATGAATTATGCTGTGATTGCGTTTCGCATATGAACTCGGCGGCAGCTCAACTGAAATGAAAACGCATCTGTGACTGATTTGGATGTTTTGCTCAAGCGGCATTGGAAAATTGTGCACTTCACGCGAAGGTCACATCGACTCCACTGCTGTTTGACGTCAGGTAACCTCAAAGTTGATGTGTTAGTAGCAGGAAAAATGGGCAAGCGTAATGATTTGAGTGAGTTTGTGCGGAGCATGACCCTTCAAAAATCCCCCTAATATGCTGATTTGAGTCTTTGTAGGCAGCTTTGAACAAAAAAAAGTCTAATATATTTCTTCCAGCTAGCATGAAGCCACAGATCAGTTTCTCTGCGAGAGCAGAAGTCGTGACGGGAAGCTTCTGTCTCATGCAGCAGAGACACCATTCACACCATGAGCCGAGAGATAAAGGGACCCCTGTAAAACTGAAGACGCCAGCGCTCAGTTGGACATGACAGTCATTTGACTCCAGCTGGAAGGGGAAGATCCGAGCAGTCACTTTTACAGCGGCCCGCAGAAATTGAGTCGGGCGGAGAAAGCCGAGGATAATTGAGGCAGTATCTGCACATGGCCGGTCACGCTGCTTTAAAGGAAGGGTGTGTGACGCTCTGTGGAGAAGGGAAGGAGAAGCAGAAAGACTTGTGAGACACGAGACGGACTGTAGAGCCCCTTAAAAGAGCCACAAATTATTTATCACTTATTTTAAAGCCATCTCCCCGAGAAGTGCTACATATTAAAGGGCTGAATCTAATTGCGATTTAATATGTATTATTCAACAAAGACGAGCAATAAATTGTATAGTAATGGTGGGAATCTTTAAGCACCTCACCATCCGATTCCAAAACAGTTCTTGAACTTTTTTACAGTTTTTTTGTTCAATACTGAAACCACATTTTCAAAACTCTTCATACAGTCTGCTAGCCTGACAAGCCAGAGCCACATCAAGATGTTGTCTTTCAAATTCCCTCTGCAAGCAATTGGATAGCGCCACAATCAACCAGAGTAAAGAAGAAGGTGAAGCGGAGCTAACGTTAGTTGATAGACTTTCGCTGTATGCGGTCGGCCAAACTCCGAACACATCTTCTTTTCTAAAGAATGACTTCAGTGCCGTTCTTTTATCTTTTCTCAAAGAAAAGCTGAACTCAAAGTCTTCCAGAGTCGCGGCCAAAGCCGATTTGAAAGACGAGTAGCACGCAGAACCTCCGCAACTCTGCCGGACGTGCCATCATTATGTTAAGCCCGCCCACCGAGGCCAAACAGTTAATCTAACCCCCAAAACTCACTCAGACCAGCAAAACACTTCATACATGTCTCAAAATAAGCTCGTTCCACTGGCAACAAATTCCCATTTAGAAAACATGCATGTCACTCATAACACACTGACCTAAAAAACACCCGCAACCGGGAGCAAGTTTGAAAGAATTTTCACATAAACAGTGTTATATTATAGAATAACAGATTTTTTATTTTTTATTTATTGAATGTACTAAAGCATACGTATGTAACGAATGAATCCGAAATAATTTGTTTTCTTTGAAAATAGTACTTTATTTGTGAAAATACTGTAAATAGATGAAAAAATAAATCCTTCTTCTCCTTTGTCCTCCACACACTCTCCCTCGTACCACTCCTCTTTCCCCACCAACCTGTCTTCTGTGATCCATACAAAATCATTTCCAAGCTATCCCCTTTTACTAACACATGGTCATGAGACTAAAGCAGGACACCTGGGTTGCCTTTGAGCTGAAATTGCAATTAGCTTAGAATTATTATTTCATTTTCTGCAAAGATTTTCTATATTTCAAAATAATTACTGCAGAAATGCTTGAAATTTGCCATCATTCTGATTTGAATGTGCTTTTATCAGTTTTGAAAGCAGCGTGTTAGCATATGAAAAATATCCTGCGAACATATAGTTTTCTGCAGTTTGTGGAGTATGAATGACAAAAGTGTTTGTAGACTTTGAAAAATGTGGTGATTGAATGCATTTTGTCTGAAAGCAATGAAAAATTATTCACAGTGTGGTCCGTATACACTTGTGTGTCGCTGAGTTTTGAAAATGTGGTTTTAGTATTGGACAATGCTTGTTAGCGATTGAAAAAAACTGTAATGAATCCTATTAAAACTTAAAATATATATATATTTTTTAAAGTTATATGTAATTATAAGTACTTTTTAAACTATATAAACAATATAAATTTTTTCTCAGTGGCGTTTGGTACATTTCTCAAATCAGAAATTCTCTCTTCACTCTTCTCATCATTGTGTCACTTGTGCACATCAAAAAAGCAGTTTCTCATTTATTTGAAGTTGCAAATGCTTATGTACAATTCTCTGCTGTTTCCTACATAATCAGTTGCTTATGTCATGTTGATCAAAATGTGTTATAATGGGTCTCTGTTGAATAGTCTCACCCAACACAACATTTAGGCATTAGTTCATAGCATACGCTTTTACATGCAAAATGGTTGAAGTTTATATATCAAGCATATTTCTATAAATTTCTAAAGATATTAGTTGCAATGTGGATGAGAATTTGTGGCCCAACAGACAGTTTTCCCTAAGGAGATTGTCCTACGTTCACATTTCTACTTTAGTTTGTTTTTCTTTGTGCTATGCAGTGCTGTCTTTTCCTTTCTGCATCGCAATGACATGGTCTGTCAACAAATTACAGTACAAACAGTAAAAGCGTGAACCAAACTCCCACATGCACTAAGGTGTAACCTGCAATTTACAATAATGGTCATCAAAACTTTGTCCATAGTTTACATCAGAACATCCCTCCAGAGTTATATTGACAACATCTTATGACACAAGGCACAAGGACTTGTCCTTCTGATGGCACTGACATATTCATTGACACCAGGGGCGGTTCTAGGATTTTCATTTTAGGGGGGCTCAGCCCCCAGTGAGGGTATTTTAGGGTCCAAATTGTGCTATTAACTAATAGATGGCTGTTTATTAATACTTATAAAGCAACACTTATAAAGCTACCTATCTACATATGTGCATTTTAAGATGTTCTGAAGGCCAAAAAATGAGATAACAATAGCTTGAAAACCATGTCAGTGGGCAGTAGATTATTTGTCTTTCTTAACTCCACATCTCTCTTTTTCTCTGTTTTTATCTCTTCCCCTCCTAACGCTGAGCTTTGACTGAAATAGTTTTTCCATTTTCGTCAGTGAAGAAAGTAAACATATGTTTTACATATTAACATACTGATATTTATATGTTTTATGAATACTTTTCTTAGACACGTTCATTTACTGTTTATTTAAGTTTATTAAATTAATTCACAATATAAACACTTTCATTACTAATCGTATGCCCAATATAGGCTGAAATAGCTGAGCTTTTTTTAATTTACTGAAGGCTACAAATGGAATAATATTCATTTACAATACATACACATTCATTATTAATCTTATGCCTAATCTGAAGAAAACGGCTTTGTCAATATTTCTTGTTTGTTAATTACATTATGAATCCCATGACATAGGCCTATTGTCAATTCAAAATGGCGAAATTAAACAAAAGTTTATTCATTTGCCTGAATATTTTTGTCTTTGTTTAACATTTCTGACTTAAAGAAGCAGCGGTCTTAGCTTACATTTCTCTCACTTGATGTCGAGTTGCGCAGCTAAAGTTCGCGCTCAGCCTCAGCAGTTTCTGTGAACATAAAGCCCGCCTACTCTGATTTGATTGGTTTTCTCAAATATTTTGACATTGACGAGCGATGACAGACCAATAAGGCTCAGATCAACACACACACCTCTGCTTCTGACGTGCGCTCTATTCGACGCCGCTGCGGATTGAAGAACACGCTGACTAAAAGACAAGCCGAAGCCTCCCGCCAGTTACATATTATTTAAAGGTTAATCACAAATTTTTTAGGGGGGCTGGGGCAGAAGTTTAGGGCTGAAGCCCCCCTAAAAAGTTTCTAGAACCGCCACTGATTGATGAGATGAACTAAAGATTTTGAGCAAGAGACTTAGCCTGACAAGCCAGAGCCACATCAAGATGTTGGGTCTGGGAACTCAACATTGGCAGGGCTCAATCTGAGGGTCGGGATAAACGGTTGTTTTCCAAATTCCCTCTACACACATTAGGATAGTGTTACAACCAACCAGAGCAGTGAAGAAGGTGAAGCGGAGCTAATTGATAGATTAAACTTTTGCCGTATCCGGTCGGCAAACCTCTGAACACATCTTCCTTTCTTAAGAAAGACTTCAGTGCCGTTCTTTGTTCTCTTCTCAAAAAAAACTCCAAGTCTTCCAGAGTCGCGGCCAAAGCCGATTCGAAAGACCGCTGTTCGCCAGCTTCTTTGTTTACGATTAGCATGCGGAACCGCCGCAACTCTGCTGTCATTATGTAAAGCCCGCCCACCGACTCTATACACGATGTGATTGGCCTGACCAGAGTTTGGTTTTTCCAGCTCCCAAGCCAACGGAGAGTTGCTAGACGCCCTGGCTTCAAATTAGATTTGCTGCCGCTAGGGTGCATCTAGATTTCTAGGCTGGCTTTTGCGGGTAATCCATGGTGTTTTGCTATTTGTACGAATTGTTTTTAAAAAATTTATATACTGTTTTGCCAGTGTCGAGGATAATGAGGGAAATGTACCAAAGCGACTGAGATGGAATGGTGAATGAGGGATGGGCGGCGATTTCAAAGTTTTCTAGAGTAGAAAAACTGATTTCATTGAGCAGCCTTTGAGACATTTGTGATTTCTGTAGGTTGATACAGTGTCAGATCAGAGCACGGTTTGATCAGAGAAAAGATTTCACTGCAATGAAGCACGAGGTGAAGGTGGACGATTGCACAATTATCCCACAAACTACTACCAATCAGACGGCAGAAGGACTGACTGTGTGATACAGCAGTAATGGCAGATCTCTTGTCCACAGATTTTGTGCTTCTCTAAGCCTTTACTGCATGTTATGCAAATGAATATATTGACTGTTGGTTAATTTTTTATTACCTTCTAATGGAAAGCTCCCGCCTTAGAGCTGAGAGCGTGATAAATCACGTACATCCTGTCCTTCAGTGTTACTCTTGTAGCAGATCACGGCGCAGAGAGCGAATGTGTTTACTGGCCGAGCTTTAATCCAATTACAGCCTTAGTAAACATGAGGGCTAAACGCAGCCTTATCTGCCGCCCCTCTACCGGTGCTCGTGACGTGATGGAGGAGAACTAAAGCCTGCCTTTGTTGTCACGGTCAGAGATTTCCCGAGATGATTATAGGACAATTTTTGCAGAGACGCTGAGCAATCTGTTTCAGTGAGATAACAAGGTGGTGATCATGCACCTACACGCCGCAGATTTGTGTCAAAACAAATCACGGACAAACCTGATGAATTCAGTCGTTCGGGCTCGGCATTGTAATTCTCCTCAGCGTCGAATCGTTAGATCAGTCGAGGAAGACGCAGAGGAAATGTTGACCTCTCGGAATACGTGCACAATACGGCGTCTAATCGTGGTTCAGCGTTTATGAAAACACAATAGAAATCATCACTGCAGTCTTTAGAGACTCTGTGTGTGTCGTTACCACATGTGCTGCTTCTGTCTGTTACACAATGTTTAAATGCAGAGTACATCAATCACATACTTCCCTACTATATAGTAGGCGAGAAACAGTATGTGACAAAAATTAGTATGTCCGAAGCGTCACATGATAACGGCAACATGGCGGATGCTATATTCTGTATTCATACTATATACTGTATAACAAATTACTTATTCAAAATAAGTAGCTACTCAAGGGTTTCGATGCTGCGGATGACTCTAGTAATGGGGGTTTGATTGCCAGGGATTGTGTGAACTAGGGGTGTGCGATATATATCGTCTGCGATAATATCGTAATTGTTGTTTTTTTGCTGCACACACACCCAGAGAGCTCACACATACACTATGTGTAGTCTAGTGCGCTTACACATTTAGTGCACACTTTCACGGCGTGATTTACTCTATTAAAATGCTAAAATGTCCCCACAATTCCAGATAAGGCGGCAAAAATGAGTGCCGATTTAGAGTGCCGTTTTTCTCCAGATATCAGCATGAAAACAAATCTGATATTGATTTTATTCAAGTTCAATAAACAAGAAGTTAATATTAAGTTACTTAAATTTTAGACATCAAATTGCCTGTTTTCGAAACAGTATAGTTTGAAACAAAGACACAGCACTGTTGTTCATCTTTACGAAACACACTCAGTTTTTCGTTCCTGAATGAATCAGCTGTTTGAATTAATTGGTTGAATGAATGATTCAATAACTCACTCATTAAGACAGTCAAATGATTTGTTCTTAAATGAATCAGCCGTTTGAATGAATCTGTTGAATGAATTATTCAATGACTCACTCATTAAGACAGTCAAATGATTAGTTCCTGAATGAATCAGCTGTTTTAATTAATCAGTTGAATGAAAGATTCAATGACTCACTCATTAACACAGTCAAATGCTTCGTTCCTGAATGAATCAGCTGTTTGAATGAATCGGTTGAATGAATGATTCAATGGCTCACTCATTAAGACAGTCAAATGATTAGTTCCTGAATGAATCAGCGTTTTGACTGAATCGGTTGAATGAATTATTCAATGACTCACTCATTAAGACAGTCAAATGCTTCGTTCCTGAATGAATCAGCCGTTTGAATGAATCGGTTGAATGAATGATTCAATGACTCACTCATTAACACAGTCAAATGCTTCGTTCCTGAATGAATCAGCTGTTTGAATGAATCGGTTGAATGAATGATTCAATGGCTCACTCATTAAGATAGTCAAATGCTTCTTTCCTGAATGAATCAGCCATTTGAATGAATTTGTTGAATCTCAATGACTCACTCATTAAGATAGTCGAATGCTTCGTTCCTGAATGACTCAGCCGTTTGAATGAATCGGTTGAATAAATGATTCAGTGGCTCACTCATTAAGACAGTCAAATGCTTCGTTCCTGAATGAATCAGCTGTTTGAACAAATCAGTTGAAGGAATGATTCAATGACTCACTCATTAAGACAGTCAAATGCTTCGTTCTTGAATGACTCAGCCGTTTGAATGAATCAGTTGAATAAATGATTCAATGACTCACTCATTAAGACAGTCA
Source organism: Gobio gobio (assembly GCF_949357685.1). Classification (NCBI taxonomy): domain Eukaryota; kingdom Metazoa; phylum Chordata; class Actinopteri; order Cypriniformes; family Gobionidae; genus Gobio; species Gobio gobio. The sequence goes on from NC_137114.1 coordinate 54,161,141, forward strand.
AATTATTAATTCCTGAATGAATCAGCCGTTTGAATGAATCAGTTGATTCTCAAAGACTCACTCATTAACAGTGAACTTGCTACCACCAACTAGCGGTTTTAATTTCACATTTAAAGTATCTTTTCATGTTTTAAATAATTTCAAATATCAATATTCAACGCTTCATGTTTTAAACATCAAAACATAATGCATCTGTGATTGCAGGTTATTAATTTAAATCACCTCTGAGCAGCATTAAACAGAAATAAACTGTAAATACATCTGCCACATTCATTTCATTGGTAACAGCTCTATTGTGTGATATTATTAGAATTTAATTTATTGATTAAATGTAAAAATTTGATGATGCATACATATAATATATCGTCCAATTATCGTTAACGATAAAATCACTGAATATATCAAGATATCAGTTTTCTTTGTCACTATCGCGCACCCCTAGTGTGAACTAATAAATTATATTCTGTCAATGCAATATAAGTTATTTTGGACAAAAGCGTCAAATTTCAATTGTTCAAGATGGCGGGGAAAGAGTTAACATCCTGGAAACCAACTAGCAAGCGCATAGCAACACCGTGACTCTGAAACAATCAATCCCAAACAGCAAATGTGATGAAAACAAGCGTATACTTTATTAACTCCAGACCAGAGGTAGCGGTGCCGTGATGGAGAGACGTCAACGGACGGCGTTTGAAAGAAACACGACACCCTTAAAACTCAAAGTGTGATTTATTGGGCCCGCGGGAACACCTTCAGACCCTGAGCGTTTGGGTTTTTCTGCAGTCGAGCGTGAAACTGGTCCTTTTCTGATGAGTCGAGCGGCCTGAAGTCCCGCCGGCAGGATTTATTGCATAACGTGTCCTGGAGCAGAGGGCTCTTGTGCTGGTGTTATCTGCAGGCGTGTTATAGATGACTGTGAGCGCATTCGACCGCAGGTACCGCAGAGCTGATTAAAACACACACACTGCGCTCTCTGATAGCCTGTGATTCCTACAGTGATTCACAATAACAATTGCACATCCGCACTCTCGTTTATCGCTAAATCTCTCGGCGGCTAATTTATTAGAGCTGCTCGCTGAAGGCTTGGAACAAACCTCTAACCCTGAGTTTAGGTGTGTATCGTCACATGCAATACTGCTGGGAGACTTTAAATCATGCTTTATTGAGGAAAGATGTGCTGTTCATTTTGTGATCTAATGGATCATATAACATTAAAAAGAGGGACTCGAGACATATAGTGACTTTGAGGTTGGCTCTTGATATAATTGTTGCATTTATTTGATTAAAAATACAGTAAAAATTTTAAATAATACAATGTACAATGTAAAACAGCTGTTTTCTACTATTGTAAAATGTAATTTATTCCTGTGATCAAAGCCCTATTAGCATTGACCCCGCCCAGGACTGCTGACTGACTCTGCCCTATTAGCATAGACCCCACCCAGGACTGCAGACAGACTCCATCCTATTAGCAGAGACCCCATCCAGGACTGCTGACTGACTCCGCCCTATTAGCATAGACCCCACCCAGGACTGCTGACTGACTCCGCCCTATTAGCATAGACCCCACCCAGGACTGCTGATTGACTCCGCCCTATTAGCATAGACCCCACCCAGGACTGCTGACTGACTCCGCCCTATTAGCATAGACCCCACCCAGGACTGCAGACAGACTCCATCCTATTAGCATAGACCCCACCTAGGACTGCTGACAGACTCCACCCTATTAGCATTGACCCCACCTAGGACTGCTGACAGACTCCACCTTATTAGCATAGACCCCACCTAGGACTGCTGACAGACTCCACCTTATTAGCATAGACCCTGACTAGGACTGCTGACAGACTCCACCCTATTAGCATAGACCCCACCTAGGACTGCTGACAGACTCCACCTTATTAGCATAGACCCTGACTAGGACTGCTGACAGACTCCTCCCTATTAGCATTGACCCCGCCCAGGACTGCTGACAGACTCCACCCTATTAGCATAGACCCCGCCTAGGACTGCTGACAGACTCCACCTTATTAGCATTGACCCCGCCCAGGACTGCTGACAGACTCCACCCTATTAGCATAGACCCCGCCTAGGACTGCTGACAGACTCCACCTTATTAGCATTGACCCCACCTAGGACAGTTGACAGACTCCACCCTATTAGCATTGACCCCACCTAGGACAGTTGACAGACTCCACCCTATTAGCATAGACCCCGCCTAGGACTGCTGACAGACTCCACCTTATTAGCATTGACCCCACCTAGGACAGTTGACAGACTCAGCCCTATTAGCATTGACCCCGCCCAGGACTGCTGACAGACTCCACCCTATTAGCATAGACCCCGCCTAGGACTGCTGACAGACTCCACCTTATTAGCATTGACCCCACCTAGGACAGTTGACAGACTCCACCCTATTAGCATTGACCCCACCTAGGACAGTTGACAGACTCCACCCTATTAGCATAGACCCCGCCTAGGACTGCTGACAGACTCCACCTTATTAGCATAGACCCCGACTAGGACTGCTGACAGACTCCACCTTATTAGCATTGACCCCACCTAGGACAGTTGACAGACTCCACCCTATTAGCATAGACCCCGCCCAGGACTGCTGACAGACTCCACCTTATTAGCATAGACCCCGCCCAGGACTGCTGACAGACTCCACCTTATTGGCATAGACCCCGCCCAGGACTGCTGACAGACTCCACCCTGTTAGCATAGACCCCGCCCAGGACTGCCAACAGACTCCGCCCTATTAGCATTGACCCTGCCCAGGACTGCCAACAGACTCCGCCCTATTAGCATAGACCCTGCCCAGGACTGCCAACAGACTCCGCCCTATTAGCATAGACCCCGCCCAGTGAGCTGTACACAGTCCTCCATGATCATCAAAACCAGAGATGATCATGTCTTCAGAGGCATGAGCTGTACAGGCTCCGCCCTCTTCTGGATAGGGGGCGGAGCAGTAGCTAATTTGCATTTAAAGATACATGCACAAAAACAGCGTGTTTTTCCTTCCACTCAAAAATGGGCATTTATAACATGATCTGTGGGGTATTTTGAGCTGAAACTTTACACACACATTCTGGAGACGCCTGAGACTTATGTTACATCTTGTCAAAAGGGGTAAAACATGTCACCCTTAATTTGACTAGTTAACTATAATAACCCAGACTCAAACAGCTCATGCAGTGCAAATTCTGCCAAATGCATAAATGTAAATTCAAAACAAATTCATACATCATGAATTAAGAAATTGGGAGCAATTTACCACTTTTTCTTAGCATGATATTTTTGTAATGTGCATTTATAATAAAGGCTTTAATTGACATCACAACAGAGGACAAAAGAAAAGGCTGAGTGACACAGGTATTTTCTGTCCGTGTTCAGGAGGACATGCAAGGACAGGCGGCCTCCATATTAAAAGCGTCTCCTGACGCCGGCACGCCGTGCGCTTCTGATAGACGGCTGTAATGGAATACTGTGATGATTCAACGATCACCTCTGCCTCACCTCACGCTCAACATCTGATTCAATTTAGATCCTCCTCAGAGAGCATGAGGTGGACGAGCCAGAGAGAGACGGCCGGATCCAAACCCTACACAGACAGCATCCTAACCCACATCTAACCTCTGAGTGACTGATGTGAAGCTCATTAACACTCACTCGCGCGTGATGCACACACAGCACTGCTCACGCGGGATTAACACACAGCTGAATCTAATGGAGTCTGACATGTGGCACAGCTCACTGGTGTTGGAGAAATGAATGTATGATACTTTAAATAGCTCAAAAGTGACAGTAAAGACGTTTATAATGTTACAAAAGATTCTATTTTAAATGTCATCATATTAGAGTGATGTGTGAGGGATCATGTGACACTGAAGACTGGAGTAATGATGATAAATTCAGCTTTGATCACAGGAATAAATTACACTTTTTTACATATTCACATAGAGAACGGCTATTTTGATGCGTAAAAATATTTCACAATTTCACTGTTTTTATTGTAATTATTTTGCCTTTGTGAGACTAGTGGTGTCAAATCGATTCACATCCAAAATAAAAGTTCATGTTTACATAACCCGTTCCACCACATCCCAAAGATGCTCTATTGGGTTGAGATCTGGAGACTGTGGGGCCATTTTAGTTCAGTGAACTCATTGTCATGCTCAAGAAACCCATTTGAAATGATTGGAGCTTTGTGACGGTGCATTATCCTGCTGGAAGTAGCCATCAGAGGATGGGGACATGGTGCTCATAAAGGGATGGACATGGTCAGAAACAATGCTCAGGTAGGCAGTGGCATTTAAACCATGCCCAATTGGCACTAAGATGCCTAAAGTGTGCCAAGAAAACATCCCCCACACCATTACACCACCACCACCAGCCTGCACAGTGGGAACAAGGCATGATGGATCCATGTTCTCATTCTGTTTACGCCAAATTCTGACTCTACCATCTGAATGTCTCAACAGAAATCCAGACTCATCAGACCAGGCAACATTTTTCCAGTCTTCAACTGTCCAATTTTGGTGAGCTTGTGCAAATTGTAGCCTCTTTTTCCTATTTGTAGTGGAGATGAGTGGTACCCGGTGGGGTCTTCTGCTGTTGTAGCCCATCCGCCTCAAGGTTGTGTGTGTTGTGGCTTCACAAATGCTTTGCTGCAGACCTCGGTTGTAACAAGTGGTTATTTCAGTCGAAGTTGCTCTTCTATAAGCTTGAATCAGTCGGCCCATTCTCCTCTGACCTCTAGCATCAACAAGGCATTTTCGCCCACAGGACTGCCGCATACTGGATGCTTTTCCCTTTTCACACCATTCTTTGTAAACCCTAGAAATGGTTGTGCGTGAAAATCCCAGTAACTGAGCAGATTGTGAAATACTCAGACCGGCCCGTCTGGCACCAACAACCATGCCACGCTCAAAATTGCTTAAATCCCCTTTCTTTCCCATTCCGACATTCAGTGTGGAGTTCAGGAGATTGTCTTGACCAGGACCACACCCCTAAATGCATTGAAGCAACTGCCATGTGATTGGTTGATTAGATAATTGCATTAATGAAAAATTGAACAGGTGTTCCTAATAATCCTTTAGGTGAGTGTATATATTATGTAAACATGAACTTTTATTCATTAGAATGTACATTTCCTGAAGAATATGTGAGTGGTGCTTGCAGTGGCAAAACTCGGCAGTCGGTTGCTAGGGTGTTTCTATGTGGTTGCTAGGGTGGCATGGGTGGTTGATAGGGTGTTGCTAGGTGGTTGCTAAGGTATTCTGGGTGGTTGCTATGGTGTTGCTAGGCAGTTGGTAGTTGTCACAGATGGTTACTATGGAGTTTTTATAGAGTTCTTAGCCAGGCGCGACTCAAGCGTGTTCTGCTAGTTTCACGTCCAGCTCCTCGTTGTTTAAACATCAAATGCACTGGCACATCTGTTCACCCATGGGCGTCTGGTCTGAACACCAGGTGTGATCAGGAGCATTGTTGGAGCGTTGCTATTGTGAGGAACTGAAAACTACTGACCATTGACCAACACAAACCTGTTCTAAAGTCAATTTAAAGGGTGTGTTAGTAATATGAGAATATAGGCGGTGCAAACACACACACACTCTGATTATTACACACACAGGGATGCGCAGCAGCACACACACACTCTGATTATTACACACACAGGGATGCGGAGCAGCACACACACATTTAAATATTCAAAATAAAAGGATTCCTCTCAGGAGAAGCGTTCAGTCTTTCTGCTAATATAAATAGCAAATCCTCCATGGTGCGAGTGCAACTGGCTTTTAAAGGGAAAGGGAGATGAGACTCTAATTGGTTTATTGCACATTACGTCCAAAACACACCCATGACTCATTAAGAGACGAGGGACAACCTTTTTAGACCATGAGCCGGGCGCGCAGACCAGTTTTTCTGTCCTTAAACTAGCAAAAGTGGATTCGGACACACCCTCAGTGCTACTAGGGCCCTAAGATATCAGCGTCATGCTTTTCATATCGGATGGTATCATTCATTTGTGCAATCAGATCAGTATTTATCTTGCAGTGGTGCATTCTGGGATTGGCTAATGCACAACACAAGTAATGCTGCTATGCACCGACTCGGGATGCAAGTGGTGTGTCGTGGCACAATTAAGGCAGATTGCTCCCGCTATACTCAGAAAATCCAATATCCAGCGTCAGTGATTATAATGGGAGTGATTTAGTTTTGTTGTGAGGGTTCTCTCTCTCTCTCTCTCTCTCTCTCTCTCTCTCTCTCTCTCTCTGCCTCTAGTTTTGGGGATGTTACGCACGGCCTGTACAGCCATATTTCCTTTATAATAACAGTGTCAAAACAAGAGCTGCTCTTATTGTTTTTGTTAACTACAGTAATTGTGACACTTGCGTCGCAGGCCATATCCCTGCAGAAGTGGAGCTGAATGAGAAGAGCACTCCTCCTCCAGCACCAAACACTCCTCCAGTGTAGATCAGCTGATCTCTGTGTCAACGTATAATAAAGTGTCATCTATTCCTGTGATCAAATCATCATTACTGCAGTCTTCAGAGTCACATGACCCTCACTCATCATTCTCAGATTCACAGTATTTCTGTTTTTACTGTCTAATACATGCAGCCTTGGTAGTGTAGTTCTCTCTCTTTAACTTCATCTGTCTCTCTCTTTTCTGATTGTTGACTGAAAACAGTGTTGCTGTGAGTTTCATCTCTCTACACACACACACACACACACACAGAAACCCGCTCTGGCGCTTCCACAGTATTCATCTGACATCAGCACAAAGCCTTTCATCAGAGAGAGAGAGAGAGAGAGAGAGAGAGAGAGAGAGAGACATATATATGAGAGAGAGACTCAGAAAGGAAGGTCTAAGTGGACACATTTAATTTCAGTTAATGTTTGATGTGTTGAATTCTTAGAGTGTGTGTGTGTGTGTGTGTGTGTGTGTGTGTGTGTGTGTGTGTGTGTGTGTGTGTGTGTGTGTGTGTGTGTGTGTTCTTCATTCTCTTCTGATTAAATATGTACTGCAGTAAAAGTGCTGAATGCAGACAGTGAGTAAAAATAGACCTGCGACACTACAGTACAACAAACCAGTGCTCTCACCACACATCCTTCTATCATTCTATCTATCTATCTATCTATCTATCTATCTATCTATCTATCTATCTATCTATCTATCTATCTATCTATCCATCTATCCATCCATCCATCCATCCATCCATCCATCCATCCATCCATCCATCCATCCATCCATCCATCAGAATTTGCACGTTAGGAAGTATTCAAATGAAACTAGTTTCTAACTAGAAAAGCCAAACTTCTCAAATCTCTTGACTTTTGAGCATTTTGTGAAAGTTTTGAATAATGTCTTGAATCGCGTCCAGCCCTGCTACGATCCTTCTGTCCGTCTGTCCGTCTGTCCTTCTGTCCGTCTTTCCGTCTGTCCGTGTCTGTCAGGCCTGTGGGGTGAGTGATCGCCTCTGACTTCACAGGACAGAAATCCGCTTGATGTTTGTTTGAAGAATGAATCTGTAACGGCTCGTCAGCCTTTGACAGAGGTCACACCCTGCGAGCGGCCACACACACACCGGGCCGTGACTCTGGCCTGGAGCTGCTGAGGCATGCTGGGAAAACCATATGTCACATGCTAGGCCATCGCGCCATCCGCCCGCACACACACACGCGCACACACACACACACACAGGTCTAATTATCAGAGCTCTGTGACAGTTTAAGCGAGCGACGCTGCACACCGTTAGATGCGAACAGAGGGAAAGAAAGAAAGGAAAGTCTCCGCCCGCAGCGCACCTCATCCTGTTTCATTATTCCTCATGTTTCATTATTCATGTGAAGGATGTAACAGTGAAAAACAACCACTGCAGAGCCTGCGAGCTGTTTATTTATTACACTCCGGATTTTTATTTTAACCGATTGACAGGCTTGCAAAAAAGATTTCTTTAATAACTCCTTTGTTTCTTCTAGACGGCAATAAGATTAAACGGAGACTGTGTACCCTTCATCTGAGATGCTTCTCTTGAGGAAAAGAGCCCAGTAACCTGTCCTTTAGAGTTTGAGACGAGACCTAGCGATGTCTCAAGCTGTGCTCCAGCTTAACCAGCCACTGGAGAGACACAAGAGCTCTTTCTTCAGGTCACTGAGGGTCATCTCAGGATGAACTCACACATTTCTCATCAAGATCTAATGGCCCGTTCAGAGCGATATCCATTAACGTCCTTTCTGCTGCTTTTAAATGACTGAGCTCTGTAAAGTCAGGAGGATTCTGTCAGTGTTTTTATCCTTTTTTCAGCTGGGAACAATCATTCTGAAAGTGATTACAACAATATTGTTTCTCTGTGTCGTTATCATTATCGCTGTGGTATGAACTTCCCCTTCCTCACAGAATTAGAGCAGTTATTCAAACTTTATAAGAAGAAACATCTGAGACAAAGTTGATAGTTAAAAAAACAGGGGAAAAAAGGGGCATTTGAAGCCCCACTGAAGTGTCCAAATCCTTCCCTATCCCCTATATAGTTCACTGTCTGATCGTTCCCTATCCCCTATACAGTGTACTGTCTGAATCGTTCCCTATCCCCTATATAGTGCACTGTCTGAATCGTTCCCTATCCCCTATATAGTTCACTGTCTGAATCGTTCCCTATCCCCAATACAGTGCACTGTCTGAATCGTTCCCTATCCCCTATATAGTGCACTGTCTGAATCGTTCCCTATCCCCTATATAGTTCACTGTCTGAATCGTTCCCTATCCCCAATACAGTGCACTGTCTGAATCGTTCCCTATCCCCTATATAGTGCACTGTCTGAATCGTTCCCTATCCCCTATATAGTTCACTGTCTGAATCGTTCCCTATCCCCTATATAGTTCACTGTCTGAATCGTTCCCTATCCCCTATATAGTTCACTGTCTGAATCGTTCCCTATCCCCTATATAGTGCACTGTCTGAATCGTTCCCTATCCCCTATATAGTGCACTGTCTGAATCGTTCCCTATCCCCTATATAGTTCACTGTCTGAATCGTTCCCTATCCCCTATATAGAGCACTGTCTGAATCGTTCCCTATCCCCTATATAGTGCACTGTCTGAATCGTTCCCTATCCCCTATATAGTTCACTGTCTGAATCGTTCCCTATCCCCAATACAGTGCACTGTCTGAATCGTTCCCTATCCCCTATATAGTGCACTGTCTGAATCGTTCCCTATCCCCTATACAGTGCACTGTCTGAATCGTTCCCTATCCCCTTTATAGTGCACTATATATACACTGTCTGAATCGTTCCCTATCCCCTATATAGTGCACTATATTTACACTGTCTGATCGTTCCCTATCCCCATATAGTGCACTATATATACACTGTCTGAATCGTTCCCTATCCCCTATATAGTGCACTATATTTACACTGTCTGATCGTTCCCTATCCCCATATAGTGCACTATATATACACTGTCTGAATCGTTCCCTATCCCCTATATAGTGCACTATATTTACACTGTCTGATCGTTCCCTATCCCCATATAGTGCACTATATATACACTGTCTGAATCTTTCCCTATCCCCTATATAGTGCTCTATATTTACACTGTCTGATCGTTCCCTATCCCCTATATAGTACACTATATATACACTGTCTGAATCGTTCCCTATCCCCTATATAGTGCACTATATTTACACTGTCTGATCGTTCCCTATCCCCTATATAGTGCACTATATTTACACTGTCTGAATCGTTCCCTCTCCCCATATAGTGCACTATATTTACACTGTCTGATCGTTCCCTATCCCCTATATAGTGCTCTATATTTACACTGTCTGATCGTTCCCTATCCCCTATATAGAGCGCTTTATTTACACTGTCTGAATCGTTCCCTATCCCCTTTATAGTGCGCTATATTTACACTGTCTGATCGTTCCCTATCCCCTATATAGAGCGCTTTATTTACACTGTCTGAATCGTTCCCTATCCCCTTTATAGTGCACTATATTTACACTGTCTGATCGTTCCCTATCCCCTATATAATGCGCTATATTTACACTGTCTGATTGTTCCCTCTCCCCTATATAGAGCGCTTTATTTACACTGTCTGAATCGTTCCCTATCCCCTATATAGTGTGCTATATTTACACTGTCTGATTGTTCCCTCTCCCCTATATAGAGCGCTTTATTTACACTGTCTGAATCGTTCCCTATCCCCTATATAGTGGGCTATATTTACACTGTCTGATCGTTCCCTATCCCCTATATAGTGGGCTATATTTACACTGTCTGATCGTTCCCTCTCCCCTATATAGTGCACTGTATTTACACTGTCTGATCGTTCCCTATCCCCTATATAGTGCACTGTATTTACACTGTCTGATCGTTCCCTATCCCCTATATAGTGGGCTATATTTACACTGTCTGATCGTTCCCTCTCCCCTATATAGTGCACTGTATTTACACTGTCTGATCGTTCCCTATCCCCTATATAGTGGGCTATGTGCCATTCATGTAGAAAATGATAAATGTGTGAACGAGTGAGTGATTTCAGCCGCAGCTTCAGCCTCTGTTTATAATTTTGGGGGCGGGGCTTCAGATTCTAGAGAGCATTTAATTGGGCAGAAAATGCAGAGTGATCAAAATCATTGATTCATATTGGCTGAAGTGAGAGACTAAGTTTTGAACGCTTTTATCTTCTAAATGTGAACTCTGTCATTGTTTTGGAGCAACACTAGCTTGTAGACTAACATATTCATACTCATTTTGATTCATAGATGTTGATTTCATGGGGACTTTAATGTGATAATCTTGAAACATCACATTTATTTCGATTGTTTTTGGATGTATATTTTTGTTGTGCAGCTGATTGTTGTTGTTTGGATGTGCGCATGCATTATGTGATTTGTTTGAAAGTTGAAACTTAAGCCTAAATGAGCTGAAACTCCATTAAGTCTTCTGGGCTCTGAAAAGAGCAATAACCTCTTCCTCTGGGAGAGACTGAGAGAGCATCTGTGGATATGGAAAAAAACAAAGAGCGATGCCATCTTGGATTCTTGATTAGGTACTTTAGTACTGTGCGTGTGTGTGTGTGTGTGTGTGTCCATTGGCATTGCATCTAAATGGCCACAGAGCTGTTCTGTTTGCTGTAGCGTCTGTCGTGGCAAAGCGCCCTGTCTGGGTATCACCATTTCCTGCTCCAGAAAGGAAGTAACAGACACCCACTGTCATCAAACGTTTCGCCTGACTAGTGCAATGACTCATCAACACATTCCAGCTCTGGAAACAATTGGTAAGTGGCCAATGCTTGAAATAATCCAGTGGGAAAAGTTGGAAATCCGTCCAGGGGAGTAATTGGCAAATGCTAATGGGAATAGCTGGAAAACTGCAGTTGGGGGATCTGGCAGAAGGGAGGGATCTCATCATGAGAATGTGTGTGTGACCGCTTTCACCTTCGGCTGTTGTGCTCATTATCCGACACTGTTGTCTGCCAGCGCTGCGGAGCAACTCCAGCTAGGTTTATTTCCTCAGGCTTCTGAATACCGAGAGTCAGACAGCTAACTGTGTGGCTGTTTGGGCTAATATTACCCACAAGCCTTTTGTTTGGGACCATTATCTTTTGACTTTGGACTATAGCAGCTTTTGAATGTATGAATTGATAAGGATTTATGAATTGTAAGGTGATGAATTTAGTTAAATGCTAATGCTTACATCCAAAAGAAAACCAGGCCTGTGGTACTGAGAATGTTTGGCATGCTAAAAACGATGTACTTTCCCATCAACAATTAGGTATATAATTAATGCTTAGTATAATGTTGCTTCCAAGTCATTATCATATTTACATAAATGATTATGAGTAGCCCAGCTCCCAGTTGGGGGTGTGTCAACTTAAAGGCTCATGATGGAAGACAAAAGGGAGTTAAAGAATCATGGCAAACGCAAAAAAAGGGTTAAACAATCATAACAAAGCAATAAAAAAGGATTAAATAATCAAAGGGGTTTTAGCTAAAAAGGATTTATGGAACAAAGGGGTTAAAGAATCATATCGGAAGGCAAAAAGGGTTAAATAATCATGAGGGGAGCAAAAATGGGTAAAAGGATCAAATGAGTTGCAAAACCATGGCAAACGCAAAGAAGGGGTTAAGAATCATGAGATCAAGAATCATTGAAACAAAAAGAGAGCAAAAAATTAAAAGATTAAAGAATCAAAGGGGTTTGAATCATGACGGAGGGCAAAATGGGTTAAGGAATCTCAAGGGGAGCACTAAGGGGTTACAAAATCATATCGGAAGGCAAAAAGGGGGTTAAATAATCGTAATGTAAGCACAAAGGGTTAAATAATCATAATGTAAGCACAAAGGGGGTTAAAGAATCATAATGTAAGCACAAAGGGTTAAAGAATCGTAATGTAAGCACAAAGGGTTAAAGAATCGTAATGTAAGCACAAAGGGGTTACACAATCATGACGGAGGGTAAAATGGGTTAAGGAATCACGAGGGGAGCACAAGGGGTTATAGAATCATAATTTAAGCACAAAGGGTTAAATAATCATAATGTAAGCACAAAGGGTTAAATAATCATAATGTAAGCACAAAGGGTTAGAGAATCATAATGTAAGCACAAAGGGTTAAAGAATCATAATGTAAGCACAAAGGGTTATAGAATCATAATGTAAGCACAAAGGGTTAAATAATCATAATGTAAGCACAAAGGGTTAAAGAATCATAATGTAAGCACAAAGGGTTATAGAATCATAATGTAAGCACAAAGGGTTATAGAATCATAATGTAAGCACAAAGGGTTAAAGAATCATAATGTAAGCACAAAGGGTTAAAGAATCATAATGTAAGCACAAAGGGTTAAAGAATCATAATGTAAGCACAAAGGGTTAAATAATCATAATGTAAGCACAAAGGGTTAAATAATCATAATGTAAGCACAAAGGGTTAAAGAATCATAATGTAAGCACAAAGGGTTAAATAATCATAATGTAAGCACAAAGGGTTAAATAATCATAATGTAAGCACAAAGGGTTAAATAATCATAATGTAAGCACAAAGGGTTAAATAATCATAATGTAAGCACAAAGGGTTAAATAATCATAATGTAAGCACAAAGGGTTAAAGAATCATAATGTAAGCACAAAGGGTTAAAGAATCATAATGTAAGCACAAAGGGTTAAAGAATCATAATGTAAGCACAAAGGGTTAAAGAATCATAATGTAAGCACAAAGGGTTAAATAATCATAATGTAAGCACAAAGGGTTAAAGAATCATAATGAATCATAATGTAAGCACAAAGGGTTAAAGAATCATAATGTAAGCACAAAGGGTTAAAGAATCATAATGTAAGCACAAAGGGTTATAGAATCATAATGTAAGCACAAAGGGTTAAAGAATCATAATGTAAGCACAAAGGGTTAAAGAATCATAATGTAAGCACAAAGGGTTATAGAATCATAATGTAAGCACAAAGGGTTAAATAATCATGGCAAAAGCAAAAAAAAAAAGGATTGAATCATGAGATCAAGAATCAGAGGGGTTTAAAAACATAATGGAAATAAAAAGTTTTATTTAGTGTAATTTGTTTCCCATCATGCTCTGTGGCAGCACAAGAATGATAAAACACACTGTTAAAGCGTGAATTACTCACCTAATGCCCATCATGTGCTTTTCTTTTTGGCACACTAGCACTATAAAACCTTTCTGTCGGGAATTGAAAAAGAGAAATGAAAAATGAAATTGGCCAATGTTTCAGTTTTTTCAGACTAAAATGACTTGAATCATAATAGCGACTCGTGCATTTGCAGATCAGAACATCCCAGCAGGACTTGAATGATTCCTCGTTATCGGCCCCCTGTGCTAACGCCCACTCTCGAGTCTGACATCATTAGTGCTCTGCTAATGTACAACGCCACTGTCGCTTTGCAAAGTTTATGAAAGATTTTTGTTGCAGTATTGCATCACGACCTTTCCTGTAAGAGTTATGAACGTGAAGTGCCACTCATTGGTTGTCATGGCAACCTGCTGATTGACAGATGCTGTTGTTATGATGAACAGACCACCATCTGTTCTCCCCTCAATATCTTAATTACCACCTACTGGCTGCAAATCATAAAAAAATTTATAAAAATAAAAGATTTATTTTAATTTAAAAAAATAAAAGGAAAGAAAAAAGGAACACTTTAAATTGTTAGACAAGAACATTGAGGCGAGTCTCTCAAGGAAAGGAATACAATTTGCGTAAATTATGTAAGTAAAGCAAAGTATTAAAATGCCTTTTTCCCCCAGTGAGATTCGCTGTGGCATTGTGTATATAATTACTCGCCAGCTTGAGTTGTATTGTTATTGTTTTCATATTGAATGAGTGTGAGTTGGATGTTATCACTATGACAACGAGACAGAATTAAATCCTTACAGTTTACTGCAATAATGAGAGATGTTTTATCTATAGTTTTCTGGAGAAAGACAAACTTACTGAGATACTAGTTAAACTTCTTACAAATGTATCCCCTCCTATATCTATCTATCTATCTATCTATCTATCTATCTATCTATCTATCTATCTATCTATCTATCTATCTATCTATCTATCTATCTATCTATCTATCTATCTATCTATCTATCTATCTATCTATCTATCTATCTATCTATCTATCTATCTATCATCTATCTATCTATCTATCTATCTATCTATCTATCTATCTATCATCTATCTATCTATTATTTCCAAAATGTTAAAACATGCTAATTCTTGCTAGCAACATGATTGTTAATGCTAACAACATTCTAACATCATGCTAGTTCTTGCTAGTAACATAATTCATGCTAACATTATGCTAGCAGCATGGTAAAACATGTTAACAACATGCTAATAATTGCTAGCAACATGATCATTTGTGCTAACAACAAAAATGCTAAATCATATTAGCAAACATGCTAATTCCTGCTAACGTGATAAAGATGCTTACAACATGCTAATTATTTTGCTAGCAATATGTTAAATCCTTTTAACATGTTAAATCATTAATCAAATGCAAAATCATGTTAGTAACATACTAATTAATGCTAAAAACATGTGAAAACATGTTAGCAAACAAACCATGTTAACAACATGTTAATTAATGTACAAACATGCTAAAAAAATGTTAATCGTAATTCATGTTAAAATATGCTAGCAAAATGCTAAATAATATTAGCAATATGCAGATTCATGTCAACAATGTTAAAACATGCTAGTAAAATCATCAATGCTAATAAAATGTTTATTAATTTTAGCACAGTGTGGTAAACATGGTAGCAACATGTTAAATCAAGTTGAAACAAATTATAACATGCTAAATTATGTTATAAATATGCTAATTCATGCTAGCAAAATGTGAAATAATGCTAGTCATTTTTCAACAACATGTTAAAACATGCTATCAACATGCTTATCCATGCTAGCAAATTGCTAATTCATGCTTGCAGCGTGTTAAATCATGCTAGCAACATTCTAATTAATGCTAGAAACATGCTAATTCATGATAGCAACATGCTAAGTCATGCTAGCAATGTGTTAATAATGCTAGAAACATGTTAATTAATGATAGTAACATTTCTATCTATCTATCTATCTATCTATCTATCTATCTATCTATCTATCTATCTATCTATCTATCTATCTATCTATCTATCTATCTATCTATCTATCTATCTATCTATCTATCTATCTATCTATCTATCTATCTATCTATCTATCTATCTATCTATCTATCTATCTATCTATCTATCATCTATCTATCTATCTTTATCTGGAATAACCTGACATAACCACTGAGCTGTAATGCTGATGTCATGAAATGCACAAGACAGATGGTCAGTCATTTGCTGTCTATTTCCATCATGTTGTGCTGAGTAGCCGTAGTGGAATCTCATTGGTCCAGCTGTTGTTTAAACATGTTCTGATTGGCTGTGATTGGCCCATGGCCGTTCTGTTGTAAGCGCTGTGCTCTACTTTCATGAAAAAGACTGAAGCACATGAATTTACAACAGCAGACCAAATACATCTTTTAGTTAGTTCTCCTAAAATACAATCCAGGTCTCAGAGGGGCAGAGACTCTTAAAGAGACGCACTCAGAAATTATTCATTTTTACTGGGGTGATGCTGAATATTTTAAGCCGTAAAGTGCACATTAAAAGTTAGTAATATCCAATCAAAAGTAATTAGAGTGATCTGGCAGCACTTAAAGCAAGATTTGAGATGACTTTGATGCTTGGGCTCAAGGTAGAAAACAGCATTTGGTCTGTGTGCAGAATCTGTCTGTCTCAGTGATATTTCAGTATCATTGAGAGACTTACTACATCATGTTAAACTAAGTGAAAAAGAAAAATGTTGCCGTGGCGACTCGCTGCAATAAGTGTAACGGTGCGTTCACACCAGACACGACTTGCATGAATAAATCGTGCTATTCACGCGTAGTTGGACGCTTCAACATTTTGAGTTTACTCACTTCATCCACACGTGACATTCACTTCACAACAAACGTGATTTGTGTCATGGGAGGGGAAAATTCTGAGAAATGGCTGACATGATTGTTTTAAAATACGGAAAATAAGCTCAATTTGTTGGCTTTAGTTAGCTTGTAGTCTCAATATGCATATACTGTATATATATAGCTCAAATTGAGTAAAGAGCGTTTTTTACCACTCACCAGTTTGTCCGACCTCCTCACTCACTTTCTTCCAAGCAAGATCCTTTTTATTCCTGTTTCTATAAAGTACGTACAGCTCCGGGTATCCTCATATGATTTTGTCCTCATTGTTGTCACTACTAGAGCAAGCTCCTGATTGGTTAACGCGGCACGAATATCCGCCAAAGTTCAGATTTTTCAACTCGCGCGATTCACGCAAATCACACGTTACACACGTCAACCGCCCGAAACGCTCAATTCACGCTGTGTCATTCACGTAAATCGCGTCATTTGCGTCGCAGAATGTCTATTCGCGTCTTTGCATTGACTTAACATGTAAATCACTTGCGCTTAACGCTTCATTCGCGTCTGGTGTGAACAAACCATAAGGGGTTTTTTTTACCTTATTTTATTTCAAGTAACAAAAATTTTCATTATCGTTTTAGGTCGCTATATCAACCCTGATATAGATAGATAGATATATTTAATGTTACTAGCATTAATTAACGTGTTTCTAGCATTTTTAGCACATTGCTAGCATGAATTAGCATGTTTGCTAGCATGATTTAACAATGCCTGATATGTTGTACCATGAAATGTCACTTATTTGTTTATTTAAAGTTTAAAAATGTGGACCCACTTTATGTTAGGTGGCCTTAACTACTATGTACTAACATTTTAATTAATAATTTGATACAATGCACTTATTGTGTACATACATGTTTTTACATTGTACTTACATTTAAAAAAAATACCTGCATGTAATTACGTCTGTAATCAATTTCTGTAGTTACATTTGTAATGACACTGTTGACACTTCCCTTACACCTAACCCTACACTTAAACTTACCCACACCACCACACCTGTCCCTAACCCTACCCGTATCACACCTCAATATCAGCAAAGGTGTTTTGCAATACAATTTGAACACAGTAAGTACATTGTACTTATTTTTTGATGTAAGTACATAGTACTAAAGGCCACCTAATATAAAGCGGGGCCAAAAATGTTTTATGTTAAGCCTTAAATGCATGACTGTTTTGCCAAACATTCTTACATATTCGGGTCTTTAGTGACCCGGATCTATATCTAATATGTATAGATCTATACCTGTCGCGATAATATATAAAAGTCCTGATTTTAGAGCAACAATTACAGAAGAATAAAATAAAGCATATTTTGGTACCTTTTGGAGCTTGGAAGGGTTCAGTTTGAGCAGATGTTTTATACCATCATCACTGTCCTCGTCAGAACTCATTTACCAGTATATTCAGCATCTGGCTCATTTTCGCCATCTCACGGATATTCTCAAAACTCATTTTCAACGTCTTCAAAAAAATATTTTGATCACTGACAGCTTCCTTCCCCAGATCCATCATCAAGTGACAGTGACAGTAATATCTGATTGTGTTCAGCACTTGCTCTGCAGTAAATTGCTGAGCCATTTCAAGTTTTGCAAATATTATTGTTTCGTTTTCAGTCTGCAGTAAGTATGAGTGAAACATCACTTCATCATTGTGTATCAGACATTGCCACCTTGTGGAATAAAGGTGAATTGCAGTTATTTCGTCATTATAGATTAATTTATTATTGTGCAGAAAAAAAAGTACAATCATACACACCTCGGGTCATTAGCGACCCTGTACAATTTTGACAAAACTAGTGGAAAAACAGGCATTTCATTATAATGTTATTATTTTTTTCTTGTTATATTGTTTAAAATGGATTGATTGAGCAATACTAAGAAGGTTGTCTAACTTTAAAAAATGAATGAGGAGGAGGGTAGTGAAGGACGTCTCGGGTCGCTAAAGACCCCAGGTATGCATTTAAGGGTTAATATTTACTGTATCTGTATTGGGTAAGGCGATGCTGTTAACTAAAGAGTGTTGGCTAGTTGAAGACAGAAATGATCAGATCTGGATAGAGAGATATAATCTACAACTAATCCATTGCCATGTGCACACTTCATAACTCATTACACCATCATTATGAGAACGGCAATAAAATGATTATCATTGCAGAACAGGAAATTATTGCGTATCCATGCAGAAAGTGCAACAGAATCACACAGATTGTATCTGTAGACTGAGGGTTGTTGTCTAAGCCGTCATGCGTGGCTGCTCAACGCTCAATGTTGTTGTTTTTCATTCTAAAAAAGGAAAATACAAAATGTTTGCAGGGATTTTTTTAAAGATACGGTCTACAGTACAAGAGTAAAAAACACAAAAGAGAAGATAGCATGCCTGAAACATAATCTATAAAGAGGAGATGTCAGAAAGCCTCTAGCCATAGATACCACACTCATGAGAATATTTTGAGACTATCGATTGGCTCGCGGGGAAACCAGTCAGAGTCCTGCCTTTGATATCAGCCGTATCACCTGTAACTTTAACCGTGTGTAGGTTGCATGGATCCTACCATCTCATAAAATGAGTTGGGTCAGATAACCGTCCTGAAATCAGTCAGGCTGAAAACTGAGCAAGCGAAAGTAAATACTGCAGGTTTCTAATGGAGGACTCCGGGTATTATAGACCTTCTTGTAATCTGTATTGTTTATAAATTAGTGATAAATTAACAACGCTGGATTTCTGTTCTTCGAAAGGCAGGAATTATTCAGTGGACGGTTGTTTGTGCTTCAGCTCCTCTACGGTTCGTTTAACACACACAGCTCTCTCATTAATGCTGTGCATGCCAACCTGAATTCACACGGCATTTATTAACTAGCGACCAAAAGCATATTTCCTTGTTTTTCAGGGCATTAAGTGCTTGTTTGCCTATTCTGTACCAACTTCAGCACAGAAGTCGAAATGCAGTGTGTCATTAGTAAGTAGAGGTGCCCTGGATTGAACCACAACAAATCTTTAAATTAAAGATTTCATTACTGTAGATAGGCCTGGCTCTCAGTCTCCGCTCTAATTCATCCCAAAGCTGTTCTATCGTGTTGAGGTCAGGACTCAAGTTCCTCCACACCAAACTCGCTCATCCATGTCTTTATGGAGCGACGCTTTGTGCACTGGTCAGTCATGCTGGGACAGGAAGGGGCCGTCCCCAAACTGTTCCCACAAAGTTGGGAGCGTGAAATTGTCCAAAATGTCTTGGTGAAGCATTAAGAGTTCCTTTCACTGGAACTAAGGGGCCAACCCCTGAAAAACAGACCTATGCAGAAAGTTGGCGACTTCTGTGACCCTCAGCATGCGCTGACCCCGCTCTGTGATTTCACTTCGTGGCTGATTTGCTGTTTTTCCCAATCGCTTCCGCTTTGTTATAACACCACTAACAGTTGAGCGTGGAATATTTAGTAGTGAGGAAATGTCCCGAATGGACTTATTGGCAACCGATCACGGTCCCACGCTTGAGTTCTCTGAGCTCCTGAGAGCGGCCCATTCTCTCACTAATGAAGCGTCTGCACGCCTAGAGCTTGATTTACACACCTGTGGCCATGAAGGGATTGAACACCTGAATTGGTGTCCCAATATTTTTGGCAATATAGTGTAAATAGCTGATTGGAAAGGCATGCTACCATACTACTCTTATAAGCTGTTTTAAAGTTTCTACTGTATAGCAGTGTTTCTAGACCGACTGTTTTGAGTAGGTCGTCGAGTAGTCAAAAAACAACAACAAACGTAATTATAATGTTTTGCTGATGCAAGACTTTCATTGCTTGACATTAACCACTGCCAACTCTCCAAATGCGGGTGGATTTGTAACGCAGTCACTCCTACTAGTCACTTTGGTGGGTTGAATTTTATATCTAATATATACATTTTTCAATTGTACTCATTTAAGTGCAATGTTGTGTCAAAAATATCGTTTTTTCGATACAAATCGATACTGAAATATCTGAAATCCTTCCAATCCTCATTTCCCACAGAATAGATACAGACACCAGCGTCTCTTTCTCTCTCATCTCTCCAACAGCGAGTGGCACACAAACCCGCCTCCACTCACTCACTAGTTTCATTTGCTACGGATGAATATTGTTGCGTGAACAGGGCTTGAATTTCAGCGTGGGATTGCTCATACTTGTACTCATTCCTGCAGATTTTGCGCTCACACCCAAATTCCGCACACATAAAGCCGTCTCTCAGAACTAAATCAAGCTCTTTGTCACTGATTATTGCGTTTAAACAGTCAAAAACACAGAAAATAATGTCAAAATACCGGACTTGGCGAGTATTCACGTACACAGTCAGTTCTGTTTTAAGTGAATGTGAACAGTTGAGAAAGAAAACGCATGTGTAACAGTGTAATAATCCTGTTGACAAATAATGAGAGAATATGAAAAATATCTACAGGGCAGTTTTTCCCCATGGTATCAATGTCAAAATTGTGGCCAGTGAAAATAAGTATTTAGAAAACCACGAGCCACAGCGGGAGACTTTTATTTTGAAAGACGTTAAATGAAAGCGATTGACTCTTCGGTGAGATGCAGCTTTAGTAAAGAGTTCCTGAGAAAAACACATCGACCTGATTTAGCATCTGCGGTCAGATGAGATGATGTCATTATTCTAATGCTATTTTCACAACTTGCGAGATACTATCCTGTCAGACGTTGTGTAGTTTCTATTCTGAACAAATCCAACTATTAGTCAGTGCTGGAACGCGTGGCTTTCATGCTAAGCTTGTTTTTGCTCTACTAATGATGATTTAGTCCTGTATTTCCAGCTCTAATGGTGCCGAGTCCGTGGACGTTTATTTGAATAATTTGACACAGCTCTGTGCTGCTGTTATCAGGAAATATTTGGACTATTTCTGCTTATAGGCTTTGACACAATTAGTGTGAGAATTGAGAAATGAAACTGAGCTCCACTGCAGATATCCCTCTAATTAATGACATTGAGTCTAATCACTTGATTCTGCGGTTTAGTTCGACAGAAAGAACACTAAACTGGGATCTGGAGAAACTACTTTAAAGCAAAACATGGAAATCGCTCGCCCTCATGTCTTTCCAAACCCATATGCCGTTATTGTTTTGTCTCTCAGAATCATCACAGCTGTCATTTCTCTCTAATTAAAGTTTCGTTAGCGCACAGGCTGATCTGGCAAACGCTCGGGACGCTGAACAACACTCCCACACACTTTTACATTTGAAAAGTTCAAGGTTAGTGGATTCTCTTTCCTGTGCTGTTGATAGTACAAACATCCAGCCATATCTCAACTGCACAATTAGTCTAATAAAACGGGTTGTCATAACAACACAAGGTCACTAATGCATCATATCATTTCAGATGGAAATGTTTCAGAGTTTCTGCACTCCAGAGACAAAAATACTCTCTAAACAAATCAATTCTGATGATTCTCACGGATCAAAAAGGCTTGATTCCTTTCTGGAACTACAGAAATCCATTATTGTCTTTGGCGTCTTTGGATCTTGTTCCATTTTTAATCTCCCCAGGTTTATATTTCTGTGATATAAACTCCTATAATCTATCTTTAATTCTGCACTTTACCAGGATCAGTCGTTCTCTATTTTTTATATCAAAGTTATCATTTTAAAAGCACTTTTGAGAGAGTTTTTCCTGATTAGACTGAAATGGGTTTCTCTGTTCAGTCCAGCCTCATAACGATGCCAGTCTTGCTATTATCTTTTCTCTATATTTAACAGTTATTCCCCGGAGAGAGTGTGAGCTGATAACATGTATACCTTGAATGAAGTGCCACGTGTGTTTGTGTAAATGTGAATGAAATATGCTAGGAAAGCAGTAATTCTGTGCGGTGCAGTTAGTTAGTTAGTTAGTTAGTTAACCTGTTCATAGTTTATTTTAGTTAGTTAGTTAGTTAGTTAGCTAGTTACTTAGTTAGTTACTTAGTTAGTTAGTTAGTTAGTTAGTTAGTTAGTTAGTTAGTTAGTTAGTTAGTTAGTTAGTTAACCTGTACATAAGTTAGTTAGTTAGTTAGTTAGTTAGTTAGTTAGTTAGTTAGTTAGTTAGTTAGTTAGTTAGTTAGTTAGTTAGTTAGTTAGTTAGTTAGTTAGTTAGTTAACCTGTTTAGGGTTTAGTTTAGTTCGTTAGTTGACCTGTTAATAGTTAGTTAATTTGTTAACTTGTTAACTTAATTTGTTTATGGTTTAGTTAGTTAGTTAATAGTTTAGTTAGTTAGTTAATTAGTTAGTTAGTTAGTTAGTTAGTTAGTTAGTTAGTTAGTTAGTTAGTTAGTTAGTTAGTTAGTTAGTTAGTTGACCTGTTTATCGTTTAGTTAGTTTAGTTTATAATGTATAATGTTTAGTTTAATTGGTTAGTTAGGTAACCTGTTTATAGTTTAGTTTAGTTAGTTAGTTAACCTGTTCATAGTTAGTCAGTTAGGTAATTAGTTAACTTGTTTATGGTCTAGTTAGCTAGTTAGTTAGTTAGTTAGTAAACCTGTTTATAGTTTAATTAGTTATTTAACCTGTTTAATGTTTAGTTTAGTAAGTTAACCTGTTTATAATTTAGTTAGTTAGTTACCCTGTTCATAGTTAGTCAGTTAGTTAATTATTTCACTTGTTTATGGTTTAGTTAGTTTAATTAGTTAGTTAGTTAACCTGTTTATAGTTTAATTAGTATATAACCTGTTTATTGTTCAGTTTAGTTGGTTTGTTAACCTGTTTATAGTTAGTTAGTTAATTAGTTAACATGTTTATGGTTGCATTGTGTTGTAATTCTTTATTGTCCACCAAGGTGAAAATTTGTCTTTGGCTCAAAACCACATAAAATAGCTAGACTGGCAATGTTAAGAAAAACAAAAAAAGAGATTCACATTACATTAATATAAAAATATGATTAATTTTATGTTTGTTTAATTTATCAATCACTTGCGGAGTTGAGAAGTTTAATGGCGTTTGGAAGGAAAGACACATTTTTATTTGCTAGAGGGTTCTATAACGCCTTCCTGATTTCAAGGGCTCAAATTGACTAAAGAGAGACTATTTATGGTTGTTAATGAACATTGCCAGGGCATACAGTTTGGTTTCTAAGGCGTAGCTAGGTAGTTGATATGGTTTGCTGAGGGGTTTCTAGGTGATTGGTAGCTATGAGTTACACACTGTAATGACAGTTTGAAATGGTTTAGTATTGCTAGTAGTAATGGCTACCCTAACAATCACCTGTAGCTTATAAAGGCCCTGATGTCTCATCGCTCTGGTTGGTTAATGAGTGGGAATGCTCATTGATGTTCAGGTTCAGCTGGTTATCCAGCAGAGCAGCCTGTTATCTCTGCAACATCCCACAACCCCCTGCAGATTTCCCAGCATGCCCTGCTCCTGATGCTATCATTTTTCTGGGCTCTGCTGGGAACTCGGGGTTATAGTTATAGTCTCTCTCTCTCTCTTTAATGGGTATGAGAGACACTGATGGCCAAACGAGCACAGCCCTCACAGCCAGAGCGCGTTTATCTGGTCTTCAAGGCTTCGTCTCTCATTGTGTGGGGATTGTTTGTGGAATAATTGTTGTCTTAGATGACGAGCGCTGCTTAGCCGTAATCCTGCGGCCTGTGTTCATCCGAGGAACGCCGCTTTATGGGAATCGCTCTTTGATGACACACTGAAGCCATAAAGAGCCATCGGAGCGGTTGAACACACGGTGGTTTGCGTGTTGTTTACCCATCATGCCCGCGATGAGCCAGACCGGCTTTGTGTCATTGATCGCTGGGGACTGTAGAGGGAAAGATGAGGGATAATTCCCAGGGAGGATTACGGAGCGCTGCTCGTCTCCAGTCCTCCTCAATCGGCTTCATCTCAAGTGCTCTTGTCAAACACCAAAACTCTGCCATCATTTACACACACTCATGACGCTCCAATCCGCTTCCACTGGACGCAAGTCAACACGTCAGATGTTCTGATAAACACCAAGAAGGAAAGTCATGTGGGATCTCCATATTTTCTGACCTGAGACCTATGAGTTCTGCTGAATTGCATGTATCCAATTTTATTAGTAGTAGTAATTGTTGTTGTTGTTGTTGTTGTTAAATACTTATTTTACAGTATATAGTAGTAATGTTTCAATAGTTATACAAAAAAACTATACAATTTTAATAATAATAAAACATTTAGAAAAAACGTAGTAATAATAATAATAATTATAATAATAATAAAAGTTATTATTATTAAATTCATGGCATTTATTTTACAGTACAATAGTATTGTTGAAATATGAAGTGATATCAAATAATAATAACTATAACAACACATAAAGGACAATTATAATATTATTTAATACTAATTATTATCATTAAATAGCTGGATTTTTATTTTACGGTACAATTGTATTGTTACAATAATAATAATAATAATAATAATAATAATAATAATAATGAAATAATATATATATATATATATACACACACACATTATTATTGTTATTATTATTATTATTATTATTATTATTATTATTATTAAATAACTGGTATTTTATAGTACAATTGTATTATTGTTTTGAAATAATAATAATAATAATAATAATAATAATAATAATAATAATAATAATAATAATAATAATAATAATAATTATTATTATTATTATTATTATTATTATTATTATTATTACATTAGTGGCATTTATTTTACAGTATAATATTATTATTGGAATATGAAGTGATATCAAATAATAATAACTATAATAAATTATAAAGGGCAATACAAATATTTATATTTATTATTATTATTATTATTAATAATAATAATAATAATAATAATAATAATAATAATAATAATAATAATAATAATAATAATAATAATAATAACAATTAATATTATTATTATTATTATTATTATTATTATTATTATTATTATTATTATTATTATTATTATTATTAAATAACTGGCTTTTTATTTTACAGTACAATTGTATTGTTGCAACAACAACAACAACAACAACAACAACAACAACAACAACAACAACAACAACACTACCACTACTACTACTACTACTGCTAATAATAATAATAATAATAATAATAATAATAATAATAATAATAATGATAATAATAATTACTGTTATAATAGTTGTTGTTGTACAGTACAGTCATATTTTTGTCCTCGGCTGATCAGATGGGGTGTAAATGATTGTGATTTTGTGGTCAGTCCTCTGGCTGTAAACACACACTGTCTGAGCAGAGCTGGCGTTTGCGAGTGGCCTCACACTGGAGGAGTGTGTTTTGTGGTGTTTCTGTCAACTCTTCCGTCACAGTTCATGATTTCCGTTATTATTGTTCTGTATTGATGCCTGATGATCTCTGGGTCCGGTCTGGATAAATAACCAGAAGCCGCTGTGCTTCGCTGCTTTTCCTCCATTGTCTTCTTTCAATTTACACTTGAATGGCAATGGACATTAAGCTTTTAATTTAAGAGGGGGAGCGCCGGGGCAGCACAAGGTCAGCGCTTTCAGCTCTGCAAAGAGGAAATTCATACATTCATTCAGATTTGGCTGTGAGCTCTAGACTGAAGCGCTGATCCTTTGTTTCTGGCCACTTAAACTATTTTAGTCTTTTTATTTCCATTAAAAATGACTAACAAGTGTTTTACGGAAGGTCATAACGCTGATGAATCAGGGTTAACACTCACAGAACAGATTCAATATGAAAACGCTGGACTTTTATCAGGGACTGATGATGTATTTCCTGCTGAAACAGGAAGTTTGGGTGGGACAAATCCGCTTTTTAAATACCCTAGCCTTTAGTTTTACTTGCTGTTGAAATAAATTCCATATATTTAAATATATTTTTTTCTTAAATACTTCTTAAAAGAATGAAATTGACATATTTATTAGTTTGTTTGTTTGTTATTTTATTATTATTATTTTAAAATAAATGTAAAAATGTTAAGTTTATTTTATTAATTTATTTGTATTATTTTATTATATTACAACATTTATTTTCTAAAGGGTTCTTGGAATAATGAAATACACTTTTGATTTATTTTATATGTATATATTTATTTATTATAAAATCAATATTATATATGTATTTTATTATTTATTTATTACAATAAATTGTATATTTTTCATTATATTATTGTAATTTTTCATAAATAATTTTTTTATTTCATTATTCATAAATGTTTATTATAATACATTATATATATTTATAGTTCAATATCATATATTTATTTTTATTATATTATTAAAAAAAATTGTTTACTGTATTCATTACAATTAATTGTATATTTTTATATTTATTTTTGTATAGTATTGTTAAGAGAAAGAAAAGGATTTTTTTTATTTGTTTTGAATTATTTTAAATATTTGTTTAAATAAATTAGTTGATTTATTATTTATTTATTATATATAATTTATTATAAATAAATATGATATATTTATTTTTATTATTTTATTTGTATTCTTTTTTATATAATAATGGAAAAGACTTTCTTTATTTACACATTTATTTATTATAAAATCAATATCATATATTTATTTTTATTATATTATTTAAATTTTTTGTTTACTGTATTCATTACAATTAATTGTATATTTTTATATTTATTTTTGTATAGTATTGTTAAGAGAATGAAAAGGATTTTTTTTTATTTGTTTTGAATTATTTTAAATATTTGTTTCAATAAATTAGTTAGATTTATTATTTATTTATTATATATAATTTATTATAAATAAATATGATATGTTTATTTGTATTATTTTATTTGTATTCTTTTTTATATAATAATGGAAAAGACTTTCTTTATTTACACATTTATTTATTATAAAATCAATATTGTATTTTGTATTATATTTTTTATTTTATTTTTTATTTATTACAATACATTTTTATATTTTTTATTATATTATAATATTTTTTCATGAAGGGTTCTTAAAAATGAAATATACCTATTTGATTTATTTATATATTATATATAAATATAGTTAAATCAATATTATACATATATTTTATTATAATATTTAATGTATAATATTGATTTATTACAATAAATGGTATATTCCTGTACTTTTTGTACAAGTGTTCTGAAAGGGATTTATTTTATTTGTGTATTTATTATTTTTATTTTTTATTTATGTTTCACTACAGTGAATTTCAAATATGTTATAATATTGTTGTTCTTAAAAGAATGAAATGAACTTTCTGTTGTGTGTCTTTTCTTCTTCTTGTCCTCATAATGTCAGCACAGTGGTGGTTGTGGTGAATGTCTGGAGCGGTCAGTGTAGTGTGAAAGACACGAGACGTCTGTTTTCTGACCATCTCTCAGCCATTTTAAGTCATCTTTACCTCAGCACTAGATGAACTCTGCCAGCTCAATCTTCTGCTTGTGATGCTACTTTCCTCCAAAACCAGAATAAGAGATTCAGCAAGACTTTGTGAATTACCAGGAGAACACAGATGGCGTTAAATCAGTGTGCGGGTGTGTCGCGCGTGGAGATGTGTTTTGCAGGTAATTGGTTTTGTGAAAGTGAGAGCAGGGGTGTTTTGTCTGTGTTTGAAAAAAGTGCTTGGTGATTTAAACTCTCAAAATAGCACCATAAAAGTCGAACAGTAGTCCATACAACTCGTTTATACGAGGAACACACCCAAGTTTAAGTGGTTCATTTTTTAACAGGGCACCATCTTCTCCGTCTTCAGTTCGTAATGAAAGAAACCGGCAGAGCCGAACTTCTCCAGACCCGCAGCAGATGCGCTCGTGTTCCTCATGCAGGACGAAGAGCGATCCGTCAGCCATCAGAAAAACATTTCCATCTGTGTCTGAACACGTTCACTTCCCACAATCCAGTGCGTGAAGACATAAAATGGTCATGGGCACAACTATGTTTAATTGTTTAGAAAAAAAGTATCTTTCTGCTCATCAAGGCTGCATTTATTTGATCAAAAATACAGTAAAACAGCTTTACAGCATTACTGTAAATACAGTAAAGTAAAAATATAGTAAAAACAGCTTGACTGTAAATACAATAAATTAAAAATACAGTAAAACAGCTTTACTATACATATAGTACAGTAAAATACAGTAAAACAGCTTTACTGTAAATGCAGTACAATAAAAATACAGTAAAACAGCTTTACTGTTAATACAATACAGTAAAAATACAGTAAAACAGCTTTACTGTAAATACAATACATTAAAAATACAGTAAAAAAGCTTTACTGTAAATACAATACAGTAAAAATACAGTAAAACATTTTACTGTAAATACAGTACAAATACAGTAAAACAGTTTAAGGTTAAACACAGTACAGTAAAATACAGTAAAAACGGTTTGCTGCTAAACACAGTACAGTAAAAATACAGTAAAAACTTTGACTATTAATATTAATTTATATTATTACACCGTTATTATTATTATTATTATTACAGTTTTAATCAAATATTAATACAGTAAAACAGTGAAATATGAATATAGTATTAATACAATATTAATGCAGTAAAACTGTTTTACTGCATTTTTAGTTAAATAAAGTACAGTAAAAATACAGTAAAACAGTGAAATATAATTATATTATTAATAAAATATGAATGCAGTAAAAACTGTTTTTAGTGTTAAATACAGCACTGTAAAAACTGAATATTAATATTAATTATTATTAATATTGATAATACAGTTTTAATCAAATATAAATATAGTAAAACAGGGAAATATTAATATAGTATTAATAAAATATGAATATAGTAAAAACAGTTTTTACTGTTAAATACAGCACAGTAAAAACTTTGATTATTATTGTAATTAATAGTATTATTAATATTAATACAGTTTTAATCAAATTATAATACAGTAAATTTTTTACTGTTTTAGTTTTACTGTTAAATATAGTACAGTAAACAAACAGTACAACAGTGAAATATTAATACAGTATTAAAATATTAATGCAGTAAAAACAGTGAAATATTATTACAATTTAAAATAACTGTTTTCTATGTGAATATAATGTAAAAAGTAAATGATTCCTGTGAGCTCGTTGAATGGCTTAATATTCTCACGTTTTAATATTCAGAAGCCTGAAAGCTTCAGTCTGTATGAAAATGATCTTGGCTCTTGATGCTGGTAATCGTGCGACTGCATTCATTCACTCAAAATTGATTGTTTTTCCTGAACCATATTTAAAATTCAGTGGTTTAAAGCTTGACGCCCACCTGTGCGGAGAACCTGGAGTGTTCAAAAGTTTCATTTAACCAATTGAATCTCCTCAGTGTTTGCATGTGTGTAATCACGCTTCCCAGTTCACTGGTTCAGAAGATCATTAGTGCCGAAATAAAGACCACAGGAGCTTCTCCGCCTTCATCCACAATATATCAACAGCTGCACTGTGATGAGGAATCACATTTCATCTGATCTGTTGGGACCAAACGGCGTAATGTAGCATGAAAACAGTGCAACTTTCACAACTCAAAACTTCCTCTGCTGGTAGAGACTAAACTACTAACGAAGAAATCGCAACGTCCTTTTCTTAAAGGGCTCATGACCTGAGAAATCCAATTTGAGGTGTTTGTACCATTAAAACATCCTACAAGTGGATGGTTTATTTTTAGTTTAATAGTGCATAACGCACTCATGCACACACAAAAGGCCGGCGCACAAACAGCTTGCGAGTACAAAATTGCGCGTAAATGGTCAAATACACACAAATGACCAGATATTCCAGTTTGAGACCAGTTTTGAGACCACAGTAGACGGGATGGAGTAAACACATCATGTCATAACTGCATGCAACACGATAAAATACCAGCGACAAGCAACAACACACGACTGCAAGATGCAACAAATCAATCAAAAACCACAGCCAATCAGAACAGCGTGTGGGTCGGGCTCTCACGACAAGTGTATAGCACCAGAGATTAATCCTGACGGCACTCGCAAGGAAATGGATAAGAACACAATCAAATTCACAAATATTACACCATTTAAACATTACTAAAATACATTCTGAATTGCTAAAACAATCTTTGTCATAGAATATACTTGTTTGTTCACAGTTTGAACGTTCTTGTTTCATTTAGTTTAATTTCAAGATCTGAGATGATTTATCCTTTGTTGCTTTTAGTACGACTAACAAAGCTGGGAGCGCTAGGTATATTTCTAGAATAGATTCGTCGCGTGTCGCCGTTGTGGCTGGTTAGGACATAAACTGTGTAGTTAAGACACGGTGTAATGCGTTAAGAGCTCGCTCAAGTACTGGGGAGCTAATCCCTTTAGTGCTTTGTAAGTAATTAGTAAGATTTAAAAATGTATGCAATGTGACTGACTTCTATCGCTTTTCAAACAGATTACATAAACACAGAATATTTGTTTTCGATTTGGTTTACATTATTTAAAACCTGACATTTCAGCGTTTCTTTAGACATATGTCTCATGTTTGTGAGACAAGTATTCACTAAGCTAGAGTTCCTTTTCTGAAGACTATCTGAATGAACGTCTTTGACAGAGAGGCTGTAGATCGCACATCATGTTTTTTTTCTTTATTTTGCAAAAAACAAATGTTTTTATTGTGACTGTACACAAAAAAAGAAACTTAACAGATTATAATGATGTGAACACTTGCCTGAATGATAAAAAACGAGTTATTTGAGTCTCTTTGGCACTGATAAGAAAAAAAGAGAGGGTTCATAGGGAGCCAGTGCAGTGTTGACAGAACTGGGCTAATATGGTCATACTTCCTGGTTCTAGTAAGAACTCGAGCTGCTGCGTTTTGGACCAGCTGGAGTTTATTTATTAAGCGAGCAGGGTAACCACCCAGTAGAGCATTACAATAATCTAACCTTGAGGTCATGAACGCATCAACTAACTGTTCAGCATTTTTAGTATTTAGTATTTATTACCTCAATACTACTGTTAGTACTGTTAGACCTACCTAAAAAAAGCTTAAAGCACTGTTTATTTTATTTATTTCTGCTACTGCTTGTAAATTGTTAATTTGTTCTTATTTTATTACTGACTGTTTACTTGTCTTTTTTGTGAATTCAAATCAGGCTTGTGCTGTGTGTAAGCTATTGTGCAACAATTGCCCTATTGTAAAAACAAAAATGCAATGCATGATCAAACATTCAGGTGAGATAATTATTAGGGGTGTAACGGTACATGTATTCGTACCGAACCGTTTCGGTACAGGGCTTTCGGTTCAGTGCACGCCTGTACCGAACGGTTTCCGAGTGCAATCTTTAACAGTTAATAGTCGGCTTGTTTTAAGCGCAGAACACACTTCAATCCGAGTTCCCACACAAACATATTAAGTATTCAGTCCATTTTATCACAAAATTCAAATGATAAATGCCGTTTTGACGCTCTTTAATGTGGCGTGACTGATCACAGTTCAAGCGCACGCGCGTGAATGCGATCATCTGTGAACGCGATCAATCGTCTCTTCCTAAAGAATAAACATGAATGAACATCTGAAGGTATGTTGAGGATACATTACAACTTACTGTCTCGTATCATATGTGGTGTAATCATTCAATCAGTGTTCAACGCCGGAAAGACATCAATATAACTGCTGTAAACTAAACAATGTCATGTAACGTTAGCATTACATTTACCTCAGGCAGTCATTCAGTGTCCACTGAATTTTATTCACTAGAGAAATCAACTCTTTCACTAAATACATTAGATTAGATTAGATTAGATTCAACTTTATTGTCATTACACAAGTACAAGTACAAGGCAACGAAATGCAGTTTAGGTCTAACCAGAAGTGCAATAGCAGCAAGTGCAGGATATACAACGTTTGCATAAGTGCAGGACATGGATATGTACTGAATATATATAAATATATCTATAAATAGAGAGATGGTTATTACTATAAACAGAATTTACAGGTGAATATGTACAGTGAATAAATTTACAGATGGCTATTACTATAAACAGAATTTACAGGTGAATATGTACAGTGAATAAATATACAGATGGCTATTACTATAAACATTTACAGGTGAATATGTACTATGAATATAATATAATATACAGATGGTTATTACTATAAACAGAATTGTACAGATAGAGGTATACAATGATATATTAGGCTAAGATGAGGAATATAGCATTGGATTAAGGTAGTGCAATAAATTATGGACAGAAGCTATCCGAAAAAAGTGTAAAAGTGCAGTGGAAAGTGATTGCATATTACAGTTAGAAGTACGGTGCAAAATGCACATGTAAACAGTAGGTACTGTAAATAACAGTCGGCAGTGCAAATGAGCATAATCCAGTATGGTAGTGCAAAATGCATAAGTAAACAGTTGTTACTGTATATATGTTATAAATGCTCGATATTAGCCGTTATATTCATTATATTAGCCTATATATTCATTATATTCTACATAACCTGTTAGTGATGTCTTGATTATTTCATGTATGTTTAAATAAACCTGTCATGAAAATGACAGACACTGTGTAGACTATATTTCAACAACGAATTAGAGAAAAAACTATTTTATAATTAGATTTAGAAGTAATTGCAAAAACTGCCTTATGTGAAGTTTACATGTTTGCGTAATGTGTTATTTGAGTGTTGATTATTATACCTAAAAATAAATAGCAACTGAATTTAGGCTAATAGTTTGGGCTCTGTTGTTAACCTTTAATATTAATGTACATGTAAGGGCTCCCTATATAGTGTACAGAAATATCTTCAATAAACTTTTAGTTATAATTTAATTAATTTAAGGACAGACACTTTTCCCCCCCCAGTAAACCACTGTTTAAGAAAAATAAATAAAAAGCAATTTTGTAAAACTGCTGTACCGAACCGTGACTTCAAAACTGAGGTACAGTTTTGTGTACCGTTACTCCCCTAATAATTATATATATTTATTTTAAAAAAGGTCTAAAAAATGTACCCTCCGCCCGTCAAATAAAAAAAAATCCCCCACAAGAGTCACCTGATCTGATCTTTATCGAGGTGTCTGTGAAAACGTCGTTTTTTTTGTGGCGTGTTTTACCACAGATTCACAAGTGTATATGAATAGTGGCGTTGTGTTGCAGAACGGTCACGCTTGTGAGGCAAAGCAGCTGTTTATACACCTCAAGACAGAGAACAAACTCCTCCAAACCTTCATCCGGTCTGTGTGTTGAATCAGTCAGTCTGAATCAGAGACACTCTTGAATCCTTGTCGTAGAGAAGCACCAGAGTGACTCGTTTTAATCTGGCGACTGGAAAATGGACTGTTAAAGTGAATTACGACTGTTTTCGTTGCTAACAACTTTAATAATATTACAAGTGGACTTGAGGGAAAAGAGTAAAATGTCCATGAAAGGTGTGATGTGAGCCGTTTAAAGAGGTATTAATGAGTGTATTAACCATCGCTTTTCTTCAACTGCATGATTGTTCTCGTTTTTAAGGGCCATTGGTTTTACAGTCTTTTCATGTCTTTAAATCATCACAGACTTCAGAGGCCAGACACTCCACACAGTTTCCCACTTTTGGATACTTTTAAATTCACTTCCATTATGCTTTAGAAACGAGAGGAATGAAAATGACCGCAAGTTGGTGCCCTTCGACTTGTGATTTCTGTTTGGCCTTCAGAGATGGTGATGCCGGTGTTTCGGAGGACGTCGCGTTGAAGGTCACGGGTAAAACCTTGTCTTGATTTCACCGCCCGCCTGCGGTCTGTGTCTGATTCAAGACCCAAAGGTCAGCGTTCGCGGTGTGCAGGGTTAGTTTGTGTTGTTAAATGAGCATGTTTTTCTACTTTCACTGTCCGTTTGGCCTGTTGGAGTCGAAACACGATTACGGCCGAATTGCATCAGTGCCACGTTTAGATGTAAAATGTAAGCGTCTGTGATTAATTAGTGATTTTGTTGCCTTGGGATGGTCTTGTTGTGATGCTGTGATGTTTTTTTGGATTGCAGCAGGACTGTGCTTGGTCTTCTCCAGTAGCTATGTTTTCTAAACTAGTGTTGATAAACCATTACACTGCTGTTTTACTATATATATTTATACATCACACATGCCGCTTTATACGTGAGCTAATGGAGCAAATGTTCAGATACTCTCTTTCTCATGAACGGCTTTGGGAAATCATTTGATAATTTTTTGTATAGGAATATTTAGGTAAATGCTGCTGTTTCTCTCTATGTTTTTGACTCATAGGTAGTTTTTAGTGTAATATTATATAAAGCTGACACCCTGATTGAGATCCATACTGTTGTTGTGTCAAGTAATACTGCTCTAATTGTAAAAGTATTTATTATTAATATTGATTGATTATTTTACACCTTGTATTATGTTGCGGGTCAATTTGATCACAAAATGTAGTTTTGTGAAATACTGGTTAACCTAGGATATATATGTATGTATGTATATATATATATATATAATTTTGTGACAATTTCTCATTTAGTGTCATGAACATGCCTGCAAATTTTAGACAAGGTGTTGTGGAATGCGTGTACACAATTTCAGATGATTTTAATTTTCATGGGTCAATTTTGACCCGCAATTTCATGGTTAACCGCAGCTGCACAGACTCAAAATATATATAAAAAATTATGTATTTTTAATTTAAGTTTCTCAGCTATCTTCTGTGGGTATTTCAATTTACATTTGTGCATTTGGCAGACACTTTTACCCAAAGAAATGTACACTGCATTGAAGGCGTAAGTTTTTATCAGTTCAAGAATGTTAATTTTGTTTGGAACCGAACGATTGGTTTTTGGTTGTTTTTGCGCCATGCTTTAGTTTTTGAGCTTCAGGAAAGCACACCAAAATAAAACAAAAACATTTAAATTAATATAATTATATAAAACATAGGGTTACACTACTGCTTGTAATATTCCTATTTTTAAAAAAAGGTTAAAAATAGTTGTTAACTGCAGTTAAAAAAAAAATCATGTTTATTTTTGTTGTAATGTGTGAGAACTATTAATATTAAAGGTTAACGCTTTTTACCAGTTTTTTTTTTTTTTTTCTTACTGTATTGTATTGAATCCAATTAGGGTAAATATGACCTGCAACATAAAAATTTCATCCAGAATTCGAAAATTAATAATACGTTTCTTGACAAACTGACAATCCCTCCTTCACTGATTTTTATTGAAGAAACTATTAATCGTAGTACCTTTAAGTTACACTACTATTCAAATGTCTCTTCTGCTCACCAAAGCTGCATTTATTTGATCAAAAATACAGTAAAAATTGTTAAATATTATAACAATTATATATACAATATATAGTAAAGTGTAATTAATTCCTGTGATCAAAGCTGAATTTATCATCATCACTCCAGTCTTCAGAAATCATTCTAATGTGATGATTTGATGCTTAAGAAACATTATGATCATACAAGTTGAAAACAGTTCATACTTTTGAGGAAACTGTGATACAATTGATGTTACAGGATTATTTGATGAATAGAAAGAACAAAAGAACAGCGTTTATTTAAAATATAATATTATAAATGTCTTTACTGTCACTTTTGATCAATTCAATGAGTCCTTGCTGAATAAAAGTATTGCTTTTTTATTATTATTGATTGATGTTAGTAAGAAAGAGAAAACCTAACTGTCCCCAAAGTGTTGGAACAGTACAGCTTAAGGACAAAAATGGAATTGCTCGAAATATATTTTTTGCATAAATGATGCATAAAATGATCGTCCAGCAACAGGGAAACGATGTAGAAACGATGAACAAAAGAGATTTGAGTCTGAATAAGAGCCGAAAGCTCATCCTCTTTACTGCACTGAAGGAAGTCGCTTGTGTTTTATTCTCAAACGTATCATAAAACTGAAGGAATAGGCTTTATGTCTTATGTGAGTGTGATGATGTTTGGAGTCCATTACAGGACATGATGGTCTGAACACCTGCTGTCAGAAAATATGAATGATAGAAACCCAAAAAAACCACGTCTCTCCTCCATCTCTCTCTCTCTCTCTCTGTCTCTGAGCTCGTCTTTCTCCGGTGGTGAAATGAAAGGTCATAAATAATTCAGACGCTGCTCATTTGCCGTCTCTACCGCT
Source organism: Gobio gobio (assembly GCF_949357685.1). Classification (NCBI taxonomy): domain Eukaryota; kingdom Metazoa; phylum Chordata; class Actinopteri; order Cypriniformes; family Gobionidae; genus Gobio; species Gobio gobio. The sequence goes on from NC_137114.1 coordinate 54,197,674, forward strand.
GAATTTGTTCTGTTTTCATATTACTGCAAACCGACTCTCTCAAAATGGCCGCTGATGCACCAGAGAGAGAGAGAGAGAGACAGAGAGCTTCTCCTCCTCGCTAATGTTTGCCATCTCTGCTTTCTCCCGACCGCATCCGCCACGCGTCTGCGATGCTAAAAACAACCTGACGGGGAAGAAGACAGAGAACGAATATGGATTATTGTTACAGTATGCAAATATGACACAGAGAGGGATTGATGTGCTTTGCTTTTGTGAGGTGCAGACGTGCTAATTTTGAGCTCTGCAGCATAATTCATGCGTTATCCATTTTATATAATATGTGAAATTTGATCAGTGCATCCCAAATCAGAAAATAGACTGATATATCGGCAAAGGCAGTTCATCAACAGTTTTGACATTATCATCGTTTTCAAAACGTATCAAGCTAAAAGTTAAAGGTGGGATTCCTGCACCAATTAGAACTGCTCATCAAACAGATAGCCCCGCCCCCAAACTCACAACATTAAGTCAGAAGTTGACGTACACTCTATTGCCACAAGTTTTGGGATGCCTGCCTTTACATGCACACGAACATCCCATTCTCAATCCGTAGGGTTTAATATGGAGTCGGCCCACCCTTTGCAGCTCTAACAGCTTCAGCTCTGGGAAGGCTTTCCTCAAGGTCTAGGAGTGTGTTTATGGGGATTCTTCTAGAAGCGCATGTGTGATGTTGGACAAGAAGGTCTGGCTCTCAGTCTCCGCTCTAATTCATCCCAAAGCTGTTCTATCGGGTTGAGGTCAGGACTCAAGTTCCTCAACACCAAACTCGCTCATCCATGTCTTTATGGAGACGCTTTGTGCACTGGTGCATGCTGGGACAGGAAGGGGCCGTCCCCAAACTGTTCCCACAAAGTTGGGAGCATGAAATTGTCCAAAATGTCTTGGTGAAGCATTAAGAGTTCCAGGGAACATGTCTCCACTGCTCTAGAGTCCAGTGGTGGCGCGCTTTACCCCACTGCATCCCACGCTTTGCATTGCACTTGGTGATGTAAGGCTTGGATGAGCTGCTCGGCCATGGAAACCCATTCCCTGAAGCTCTACACACGGATCTTGAGCTCATCTGAAGGCCACCGAAGTTTGGAGATCTCTATTGACTCTGCAGAAAGTTGGTGACTTCTGTGACCCTCAGCATGCGCTGACCCCGCTCTGTGATTTCACTTTGTGGCTGAGTTGCTGTTGTTCCCAATTGCTTCCACTTTGTTATAACACCACTAACAGTTGAGCGTGGAATATTTAGTAGTGAGGAAATGTCCTGAATGTACTTATTGGCAACTGATCACGGCCCCACACTTGAGTTCTCTGAGCTCCTGAGAGCGGCTCATTCTCTCACTAATGTTTGTAGAAGCGTCTGCAGGCCTAGAGCTTGATTTATACACCTGTGGCCATGAAGTGATTGAACACCTGAATTCAATGATTTGGAGGGGTGTCCCAATACTTTTGGCAATATAGTGTATATTGACAGGCCACTCAAAAAACAAACAAAAAAATCAATGTTTTGCTGTTCAGTTTTTGCTGTTTAAAAGTAAAAAATTACCAGCTTTATCTTTTTATTCTGGCTACACGCTCATCAATGTATCTAATCTGACACAATTACTAATTGTTAGTGTAGTTACCGTATTTTGCCTTTTCCAGGACAGTGTAGAAAATAGCTGATCTGGTCACGCTGCATTGTGGGATCCTGCGATGGTGGAATACCCATAAGCCCTTGCACTTGATTAATTTAACTATGCATGCTAGGGCAATGCATGAGGGATTCACGGAGACATGCACAAAAGTTGTTTGTATTAATAGAGCTTTTAGCTCTATTTAGTGCTGTTGGTAAGTCGTTGTTGTGTTTGAAGTCACCGTTATGGTGATTAGTGTTCCCTTCAGCTGGGACCTTATTAACTTATTAATTAGTGTAATACTGTTACTGTAGTGTATGACAGGTCAGATCATAGTTTCAGATCACTGACTAGAAGTTTGTTTTGAGCAGAAGTATTTTTATGTTCTGGCTACACGTTTCCAAATTCATCCGTGTATCTAGTAATAAAAAAAACAACAAATTTTTGGTGTAGTAACTGCATTTATTACAGCTCAGACAACATATACTTACATGTTTATCACTTTTAGCAGTGTTTTATGTAACTTCAAAGGGTTTATTGTAAAATGACACTGTATTTAGAGGTCAATGTATGTGGGTATGGGAAGCTTTTCAATTTGGGTAGGCCAAATCCAGGTGGAAATGGCCCCAGAGTAATTTAGTGTAAATAGGTTACCTTGTGTAAAACAAAGGCCAAAGTGATGCATATCTCCAGAAAGTAGAGCTTTCAAATGGTACCACATATGAGGACAGAGCTTTTACATTTAACATTTAAAGTATATACTTGTACATTCTAACCCTGTACAGGGTCCGCAGAGTTTAAGTGATTAATGTACAACAACATTGAGGTGCAAATCATATCTGCTACTATTTATATCTAGACTATTTATAATTAAACAAGCTATTTTCACTACATGCGTAAAAACAAAGGCCCGTTGCACTTTGGCAGTTTGATACTCATGGCAGCATGGTAAACATGTGCATGCTCTATCCAGGTCACATGGTGTTTATGCGGTTGTTTCCAGTACAGGATGCAGAATATCCCACAATGCATTCAGAGAGGTATCATAGCCCTCCGTCTCTCGCTTCAAGCTCTCGTCTCTGTTTTGACTGTTTTTCCTCCCATCCGAAGCGCGTCAAACAATTGTTTCCCGCATCCAACACCATGTTTTGAAGAGCGACAAAGTGAATATTTAAAAGAGCTCTTCTTTAACATTTCATCACTAGAGGCGCTCAGGGTTTCTGAAGGTGACATATTCCTCTGCAGCAGCTGCGATGCATAATGGATCGGTCCCTGGTGGCGAGCGGAGCGTGTACAGATGTTTAAGCAGTCCTGCAGGACTTCCTCCGCGCTTTGAGAGGCCGTATTTCTGCCAGAGAGGACAGCCGCCCCGCAGCCCTCCGGCGTTTGCCTGTTTGCCACGTGAAACTGGGAGTTATTAATGAGACGGGGCGACACAAACACATCGATCCTGCGAGAGCGCGAATGTAGGTGGGCGTACAGTATCTACAGGATCTAATTTTATCACAGCTTTAATATTAGATGTTCTCTTCTGCCAGAAACATAATCTGATTATTTTCCTTTAGTGCTCTCGCTCTCACCCTCTTCTTTTCTTCTCTGATTGACTCATTTTTGGCGCTCATCCTACTGCAATTCTCGACAAAGCACCCGTATGAAAGACAAATCACAAGTGAATCTTTTTTTTTAGAATATTAAAAGAGATCTCAGCAGTGTCTCAAATTATACTCGCAGACACGGGAACGCTATGGAAGCTTGTTTCTGCCACATAATAATACTATTTAAAAGATAAGTGTGACTTTTTATCAGACAGTCTTCACTTTATTTTTTCCTTTATAAAGTCATAATTGTGAGATATAAAGTCATAATTGTGAGATATAAAGTCAGAATTGTGAGATATAAAGTCAGAATTGTAAGATATAAAGTCAGAATTGTGTGATATAAAGTCAGAATTGTGAGATATAAAGTCAGAATTGTGAGACATAAAGTCAGAATTGTGAGATGTAAAGTCAGAATTGTGAGATATAAAGTCAGAATTGTGAGACATAAAGTCATAATTGTGAGATATAAAGTCATAATTGTGAGATATAAAGTCAGAATTGTGAGATATAAAGTCAGAATTGTAAGATATAAAGTCAGAATTGTGAGATATAAAGTCAGAATTGTGAGATATAAAGTCGGAATTGAGATATAAAGTCAGAATTGTGAGATATAAAGTCAGAATTGTGTGATATAAAGTCATAATTGAGAGATATAAAGTCAGAATTGTGAGATATAAAGTAAGAATTGAGATATAAAGTCAGAATTGAAATGTAAAGTCAGAATTGTGTTATAAAGTCAGAATTGTGAGATATAAAGTCAGAATTGTGAGATATAAAGTCAGAATTGTGAGATATAAAGTCAGAATTGTGAGATATAAAGTCATAATTGTGAGATATAAAGTCAGAATTGTAAGATATAAAGTCAGAATTGTGAGATATAAAGTCAGAATTGTGAGATATAAAGTCAGAATTGTGTGATATAAAGTCAGAATTGTGAGATATAAAGTCAGAATTGTGAGACATAAAGTCAGAATTGTGAGATGTAAAGTCAGAATTGTGAGATATAAAGTCAGAATTTTGAGATATAAAGTCAGAATTGTGAGATATAAAGTCAGAATTGAGATATAAAGTCAGAATTGTGAGATATAAAGTCGGAATTGAGATGTAAAGTCAGAATTGTGAGATATAAAGTCAGAATTGAGATATAAAGTCAGAATTGAGATATAAAGTCAGAATTGTGAGATATAAAGTCAGAATTGTGAGATATAAAGTCAGAATTGAGATATAAAGTCAGAATTGTGAGATATAAAGTCAGAATTTTGAAATATAAAGTCAGAATTGAGAGATATAAAGTCAGAATTGAGAGATATAAAGTCAGAATTGTGAGATATAAAGTCAGAATTGAGTGATATAAAGTCAGAATTGAGTAGCCTAGAAATCTAGACGCACCCTAGCGGCAGAAAATTTATTTTGCAGCGAATGTAGTCTAGCATCTCTCGGTAGACCACAGAGCTAGAAAAAACAAACTCTGGTCAGGCCAATCACAGCGTGTGTAGAGTCGGTGGGCGGAGTTAACATAATGATGGAGCGGAGTTGCGGAGGTTCTTGGTGCTACAGGTAAACAAAGAAGCTGACGATCAGCGTCTTTCAAATCGGTTTTGGCCGCTACTCTGGAAGACTTGGAGTTAAGCTTTTCTTTGAGGAAAGAACAAAGAACGGATGTATTCGGAGTTTAATCTATCAACTAACGTTAGCTCCATCTCGGTTGGTTGTGGCGCTATCCAATTGCGTGCAGAGGGAATTTGACAGACAACCGTTTATCCCGCCCCTCGGATTGAGCCCTGCCAATGGTGAGTTTCTAGACCAAACATCCTGATGTGGGTCTGGCTAGTCAGGCTAAGAATTGAGAGATATAAAGTCAGAATTGTGAGATATAAAGTCAGAATTGAGAGATATAAAGTCAGAATTGTGTTATAAAGTCAGAATTGAGAGATATAAAGTAAGAATTGAGATATAAAGTCAGAATTGTGAGATATAAAGTCAGAATTGAGATGTAAAGTCAGAATTGAGATGTAAAGTCAGAATTGTGAGATATAAAGTAAGAATTTAGATGTAAAGTCAGAATTGTGATGTAAAGTCAGAATTGAGATGTAAAGTCAGAATTTAGAGATATAAAGTAAGAATTGAGATATAAAGTCAGAATTGAAATGTAAAGTCAGAATTGTGTTATAAAGTCAGAATTGTGAGATATAAAGTCAGAATTTAGAGATATAAAGTCAGAATTGTGAGATATAAAGTCAGAATTGT
>NC_137114.1:54208164-54275664 GCF_949357685.1 Gobio gobio
AATTCATGTACTCGGTATACTGATTCACGACCCAGGGAGCTGATTGAGACGCACACCAAGTTCAATGCGCTGAGTGTGAAGAAAACGATTTAGAATTTTTTTTTTATGTCAGCAGATTTCACAGCTAAAGAGGTCACGGTGGGCGGAGCTTCTGAGTGATGCACTGGCTCTGTATGTATGGTGTGTGTACTTTGTATGCATAGAATGTCTCTATGACTTTTGATATAATGTGTAGTATGAAGGAGAGATTGCTGCACTGGCTACTGTATCCCACAAAGCCATTTGCTTAACTTCGCCATCCATTTCCTGTTTGAGTAATGAATTGAGAAATGTTTTTGGACGGCCAAAAGCCAAGTCACCTTCATTTATACAGCACTTTTCACAATATAGATTGTTTAAAAGTAGCTTTACTGGGATAACAGGAAATTAATGGAAGAGAGATTGTTTTGGCTGTACATCAGCTCTAGAAAAAAGTTATTGTTCAGCTAAAGATTGATTAATTTCCATTTTAAGAAATCATTAGTTATTTACTTTGTGGCCACTTACACAACACCATTTTCAACCAAAATAGAAAACTTTTAATACGTTCTGGCTGTTGATTTGCATGTCAACAGTGTTTGGTGGCTTGAGAACACAAACTTTGGAATAGTTTTGAAACGATACCATTATCATCGTCGTTAAACTTGTGTAAAACGAGAAATCTGTGAGAACGGTGACGGCATGCATGTAAGCATTACGTGTTTAGTCTATAGGCAAGTGCGTTTGAATACGTATAGTTTTTCTTTACAAAATGACCGCCAAATTACTTGTCTGGCATGCATAATACAGCGTTTTAGTCATTTCCATAATGTTTTTATCTGTACAGAGGGAAAGTGAAGGAGGCCGTCACAGGGGAGAGGCTAGTTGACAAATATTCAGACGTTGGACACAAAATTGGATTAAAAAGGCAAAATAACTGAACTACACATACAAAGTAAATGACAACAATGTAGCATATTTTGTTCAACACCTTGTTATCCATCAGAGCGGATCTACGCGGATCTTCCTCACACAGGAGGGAATGACTACCCCAATATACTTGTCAGGTGACTGGGCATTGAAACAGCACCCTTGCAGACAAATCTTCCTGGAACCACCAGGGACCTGTGATGGAGGATGATTTTCGGTCTCGTGTTTCTTGGGAATATCCCGGACGAGCCCCCAGATCTGTTAGAAAATCTGTTCACTCGGTGGCAATATTTGCATTTCCTCCGGCAGCTGTTTTGGGCATCCAAGACCAAGTCCTATCTACTTGAATAGGGGAGTCTTAAAGGGATAGTTCACCCAAAAATGAAAATTAGCCCATAATTTACTCACCCTCAAGTTATCCTAGGTGTATATGACATTCTTCTTTCAGACAAATAAAATCGGAGTTATATTACAAAAGTCCAGGCTAATCCAAGCATTAGAACTGGATTTATAGTTGCTCTGTTTTTGAAGTCCATAAAAAGTGCATCTTCCCATCAAATAACTGCTCCACGTGGCTCTGGGGTGTTAATAAAGGCCTTCTGAAGCGAATCGATGCGTTTGTGTAAGATAAATATTCATATTTAAAACTTTATCAAGTAAACTTTCCGCCGAAATCCATTGGACGTTCACTTTGCAAACACATGAGAGTCTCCACATGAAAGACCCACCACTGGAAATGAAATTAAACAGAATTTGGAGGGGTTTAACTGTGACAAGATGATTGACAGGGCAGTTTAAGCAGTGACAGGATGCACCTAACTGAGTGACAGAGCGGCCCATTAAAGACACATTTCATTTATTAAAGACGCATTTCAGACGATTATGATGTTTAAATAAATGCAGCCTTGGTGAGCCGGGGCCGGATTCACTAAACATTCTTAAGAATAAAATTATTCTTAACTGTCAATTTCTTCTTATTTTCTAACTTAAGAAAAAATATAAGAATATTTTGTTTTCCCAAAAAACTTTACTTAAAAATGTTTTTTCTTATGATTGTTCTTAAGATAAAATTAAAGAAGTATTCATATTCACAAAAATAATGTTCTTAAAAATCATCGTAAATAACTTCTTAAAGTTTGGATAACCTCCAACCTATCTTAAATACCCAAATGTGAGATGTTTAACGGATTTATTGGGTTGTTTCAAATAGTAAGCATTACAACATAACAGTAGCTAGCTAAATATAATATTTATAACACATAGTACTATATGGACGAGTATAAAACCAGCAACCAGCAAAATACAAAAGTGGACGAGAAACTCCACGTAATTTAAAAATACTACTGTTAATGTGTCACAAACAAATTGTAGTTTTAAGACTTTTTCAGGCGAGAATGTAGTTGTTTCAAGATTAAATCTGTGGTTTATTTATAAATAGAGCGCCTATTTGACAATTTAATCTGGCGTTTTCGGAGATGTGAGGTCCAGGCGATCAGCGGGTGTTCAGTGCTCGTTAACCCCGGCGAGATTAGCCTTTCCTCGGCCAGTCCTTCTGACGTCTGCCGCTGGCTCGGATGTCTCTGAGTTATGATTTGTCTTGTGTAGATCTAACGGACGATCTTTGGTACCCCAGCAGCGTTCTTGATAAACGGCTAGGCTCATATAAAATAACGATTTTACCGACACGGCACATTAAAAACATGATATTGAGTGGTTTACTCCCGTCAAGCCAGTCACAACTAAAATAGTCTGCACACTTATTATGATATCTACGGTAATCTGCAGGAAGCACAAAACGACGGGCTTTGAGGTGTTTTTCATTCAGCGAGTCTTCAGTAATACCTTTCAATAAAATAACACCGTATAACACCTTTTATTTTCGTCTTAAGTAAAAAATGAAGATGTTCTTAAGAAAATATTTGAGAACTTCTTAAGAATTTTTCAAGAATTGCACTTAGGAACATTCTTACGAACTTCTTAGAATTTATCTTAAGAATTGTCTTAACTTCTTTCTTAAGAAGATTTTCGTGAATCCGGCCTCAGAAGAGACTTGAAAATCTTGCTGAAATTCAGGCTCAAATGAAAAGTACAGCAGCCCCTAGTAGTGGATAAACTGTAAGAATGATTTAATGTCTTCTGCTTCTGCTCTGTTTAAATCCATTTGTTCAATCTGAGTGCTATAAGGTCAGTCATATTGCCCGTACACACAGAGATGGCAAACGGTCATCTGCATCTTGTCAGTGTTTTTTTTGCCTTCGCTTTGAAGCCGGCCCTGAGGGTCCCGATGAGCTGTGCTGGTCAAAAGTTAAATCTGCTCCTAACCTTTGAAGCGATTATCCTAAAATCATATTTCTGCTGGCGTCTGAAGCTTGCGATTGTGCCGCAGTTGCAGTGGGTCCGCCGATGGCCCCGTAATTGCTGCTCGCAGCTGTATCTTCACATTTCAGTATGGAAGGTCACGTTTCCATTTTTACTCCCCAAATCACAGGGATCCTCACCCTAATCCTGCAGCAGGGATTTGAAAGCGTCCTGACTGTAAAGTGCAGCTCTGGGGAGATTCTTAAACTGCAAACACGAGGGGAGATTTGGCCCTCATTATGAGAGCTGGATAAGAGAGAATAATGCGGTGGCTTGAAGTGATGAAGAGAGGAATAGAGAGGAGGAGAAAAGCACAAACAGCACAGGAGAGCATGATGAGCTCACTTTGATCATCGCAACAACGGCATTTAGAGATAAAATAGTGGCTTGTCCTGTTTGACTGCATGTTATCTCAGTGTCCCAGAGGAGTGTGTGTGTTTCTGACAATACACAGATTGATCATACAGTACAGTCAGTAAGAGAGAGTGATGTTAGCTTTGACATTTATCGTGATGGCAGCCTCACAAGTTCTGAGCAAAGAAGTTTTTGAGATTCAGGTGTAATATCTTAGTAAATTAACATGCTAAATAAGTTACATTTAATATGCGCTAGGTTCGCCGTTAATTTGAACTGAAATAGATAAGAGTAATTGACTTCGGTTCAGCCACACAATGAGTTGGAAGGTTATTTTCATTATTATTTTGAGTAAAATATAGAAGATGTGAAGTTCCTCTATAGGTTCCCTTGTGGAAATACTGTGCATGCACATGTAATTGCAATGATTTATGAATTGCTTTCTGACATTTCAGAATGATGCATATTTAATAGTGACTACATTCACATAATGATATAAGGAAGTAACTTATATGTGTTTGCAATGTTTGTATGCATAGAGCATAATTTATGCTTATTTTCATAAAGCTGAATTACTCCAGTCTTCAGTGTCACATGATCCTTCAGAAATCATTCTGATATGATGATTTGCTGCTCAAGAAACATTTATGATTATTATCAGTGTTGAAAACAGGTCATATTTTTGCGGAAACTTGATACATTTGATTTTTCAGGACTCTTTGAAGTATAGAGAGTTCAAAACAACAGCATTTATTTGAAATTGAATCTTTTGTAACATTATAAATGACACTTTTATTAACTTGAGTAAAAGTATTGTTTTTTTTATTTTTATTTAAATCATATCCAAACTTTTGAACGGAGTATATATGTTTTATAATAATTTTTATGAATCACTCAATTCTAGTTTCAAGCTGACTTTACGTGTCCTTCAGAAATGGCAGAAATGTATGTTTTTTTCCGTCATATTCCGTCAAGATGCTTTACAGTCTTACGCTTGCATGTGAAAAGCGAGCTGATATTGCAGACGTGATGCTTCCACACGCTGATCCGCTCTAGATTCTGAACTTTCGTCCTCTGTTGAAAAGATCCTCCCATCAAAAGATACATTCAGTACTCGGCTTGAATAGAATCAAATCTCGTCCTCTTTCTCCGAGCGTCTCATTCTTCTGCAGGGTCAGTTATTACGGCTCAGGATGAGTGATTCCGACACATTCAGCGGCGAGGGTAAATACACTAAACATATCATTCGAGAAGAACCACACTTATGCATTTTGCATGGGCTGGATGAATGGATGCTTTCGGCGTATGTACTGAATTACAAATGAGTGTCAGAGGAGATGATAGAGAGAGAGAGAGAGAAGCAGAGACAGAGTCATTACAAAAAGCATCTCTGTGTATTCTGACACCTTTCTATCAGAACCAGCATTAACTTCTTGAGCAGTTTGAGCTCCAGTAGCTCGTCTGTTTGATTGGACCACATGGACCAGCCTTCGCTCCCCACGTGCATCAATGAGCCTTGGCCGCCCATGACCCTGTGGCCGGTTCTCCACTGGTCCTTCATGACCCTGTGGCCGGTTCTCCACTGTTCCTTCCTTGGAGCACTTTTGATAGAGACTGACCACTGCAGACTGGGAACACCCCACAAGAGCTGCAGTTTTGGAGATGCTCTGACCCAGTCGTCTAGCCGTCACAATCTGGCCCTTGTCAAACTCGCTCAAATCCTTACGCTTGCCCATTTTTCCTGCTTCTAACACATCAACTCTGAGGACAAAATGTTCACTTGCTGCCTAATATATCCCACCCACTAACAGGAGATGAAGAGATAACAGTGTTATTCACGCCTCCTTCACCATAATGTTATGCCTGATCGGTGTGTATATATATATCCGTGAATCCATGAAGACGTGTTTCTCAACACGAGCAGTGGGTTCACACACTCACTGTCACAATGTTGTTAATTTTTCATGATATTCTCTTTGGTCTCTTCTGTGCTGATGAAATATGAATAGAGTTGAGATGGCTGTTTCTCCAGAGCTCCAGTTATTGCACTTAGCATTATTTTTAGTTGTTATATAAACACTTCACAATGATGAATGTGTGGAAAAGCTCATAATATAGTCTGTAATGTGCCATAACATGACTGCTTAATAATCACTGCTTATGTGTGCTGCTCTTTCAGTTCTCACTTGTGTCTCAGTGACAAAAATACACACGAATGAATAATATAAAACTAGCATGACCCTTCTCCTCTCTCATGTTGATGATGGAATATGTATTTCTCTGTTATATATTTCTTTATGGATCATAAAACAAGCATTCTCTCTCTGTTGTCATGGCTACAGGTGACATCACTGCAGTTTCCCAGAAGCCCTTAAAAAGACAAGCAATGCCCTTTTGAGATGACTGACACTGGAACAAACTTCATATCTGGTGAGTGCGTCGGTTCACAATCACACATTTCCTCCCTCTCGCTGCGTTCCTCAAAGCGCTGCAGATCATGGTGAACAGTAACATCTGCTGGCAGGTCCCCTGTCGCTGGATTTCTGGGAAATAATGGATTGATACATGCAGAAAGAAGGAACAACATGCTTTCACGCACACACACAGTTAGTGAGGACGGTCTCATCCCATGACAGTCGAATACAGCAGAAAAAAACACATATACAATAATGTGGTCAAAACATTCACTTCAAGCAATCCTTTATTCCTCCTTATGTTGTTTGTCCTCTGTGCAACACAAATCAAGCTGTTTAGAAGAAAGTTCATCCTCCTCTTTCTGGGAATGAACGAAGTCAGTCAAATAATAACATGCAAGATACTGAAGATTTTCCTGAAGCCCTCAGATCTCAGCACAGTCAATACTATCTAATATTAGCAACAGTAAAGGTGAAAAACAACCTATCAGTCATATTCATCATGTAAAGATTTTTTTCAAGAATTTTCAGCATAGCACACAAGTCCAATGTTATGTTTCAATATGAAAATGATGCATCTAATTAAATATATATTATTTTGCATGCATTTTCTGAAGATAAATATGAACATTGGATAAAGCCAGGTTTAAAATTCTTTTTTGATTTCGTTGACATATTAGATTTAAAAGTTTCAACACTGTAACCCTGAATACATTTTTTGTAATCATACATTTTAATTGCTGTGAACTTGAAATATTTGAGTAAGCTAATCCATACATTTAACTTTTTAAAAAATCATGTAATCTCAAATTTTTACAAGTGGAAACTTGACAAGCTTTAAATATCTAATTCAATAAATGCCAGCTTGCTAATTGGTTACACATTGCTTTGGTAGCATTAGCATAGCACTTGCTGAATGAGGACAGCAATATAATACATTTAACATGAATGTGTTCTCAAACTACGCTCATGCTCCACTCGTCACATGATTGAAACCCTTAAAAAAAAAACATAACAGAAACTCTTCTAAACTAGCATAGCACAACATTAAACACTACTTAATTTCCCACTTAACATTAATCTTGCACAACAACAAAAAAGCATAATATAACACTTAATTTTGGCATTTACTCTCCCTTTCGAGTGTCATTGCAAAGCATGCTGGGAAATAGAAATCCCGGCCCAGTTTACGTTACATTTAAGTTTGTCTAAATTAAAAAAAAAACGAGTTCATAAAACTCAAAACAATGAAACAATTTTTCAGTTTTGAGAACTCAAAAAAGAAAGAAAGTTCTAAATACTCATAAAAGTTCATTTGTTTGAACTAGTTTGTTTAATTTCAGTTGGCTTTACTCAAACCAATTCATTATTTTGAGCGTTAGGGTTTACAGTGGATATTGGATTCCTCTTATTATCACTCCGTGAATCAGAAAATAGTTAACAGCCTGGAAAAAAATACATTTTCACCATGTTTTTAAAAATATATTGTTAAAAATATATCAAGCAAATGATTTATGAACAAACCCCTCACTGAAAACCTTCAGAATACAGATGGGAATAAAACTGTAAGTTTTGGTGTATATAAGCTGTATACAGCTGAAGTGGAGAAAAAACTCTCAGCCTTTAAAGAGAAGTACTGTAATTGAAATCTACAGACGGAAATTGAGAATTGAGTGCAATAAAACACTTAAAAAGTAAATAAACACTTAAGTGTATTTTGGATGTTTTCCATCCACTAGTATGGCACAACATGTTATGAAAAGTCAAATTGCCCCATAGCACAAAATTGACCAGTGCAAGTTCCAGGGAAAAAAAGAAACACCAGGGTGAGTAAATGATGACCGATTGTTCGTTTTTGGCTGCACCGAACTTAACAGCATGTACTGAATGCACTACAACCGATCCCTCATCCACACTAATCACATTCCAGCAGTTGAGTGTGTCCGTGCGGCGAGCAGTCTGATGTTTTCCTGTAAGCTCTGAGCTGTGGTTTCTGTGGTCTGTAGCGGAGAGTAGTAGAGTTGGACAGATGGAGGTTGAAAGCTATGACATCATATCTGACCACCCTATCATCTCTAATGCGTTACACGCCTTTAACTGCAGGACTAATTGCCCAACCACAGAGTTTCTGCTATGAATGCATGGGCCTGTAGTAAATATGAACAAGAGGGTGCAACTTGGTTATTTGACAAGATTGCTGAAAGAAGCAAGCAATGGTATGAAGCACCAGGTGAATTGTCCCAGTAATAATTGCGTTTCTGGCATGGGAGACGCTAAAGACTGCAGCCTCTAGCCCGCTTTTTGAGGCCAGGGGAGTGAGGTTTACTCACACAGCACAGTGTAACCTCTTCGGTTCCACTACTTTGGGTAAAACCATCTTCTGTATTGCTAACTTAGTGTAGATCACTCATTCCTGGTATCAACATACAGGTTGCATGTCCTTTTACTAGGCCTGCTGCTTAGCCAACATGAAATAAACATTTGTAACCCCTCCTGTTCGACCCGCCCGCTCCAAGCGGGACCCGAACCCGGGTCGGCCGGCATGAGAGTCAGACGCTCTAACAAGGAGGCTAAAGGCTGCAACCGTTAGCATCTGTCGTTAGAGCGTCTCTTGAGATCAGAGGAGTGAGGTTTACTCGCACAGCAACTACACTCTAAAAAAAAAGTGCTATATAGCACTAAAAGTGGTTCTTGGTCGTAATCATAGGGGAATCACTTTTGGTGCTATATAGCACAAAATCTTAACATGTTCTGTATATGGTAGCGGTGCTATATAGCACTTTAGTCAAAGAACCGGTGAAGAACCACTGAAGAACCACTGAATAACCACTGAAGCACCACTGAAGCACCAAGATTGGTGCTATAGAGCACTTAAAGAGGTTCCCCTATGATTACGAGCCAAGAACCACTTTTAGTGCCACATAGCACCATTTTTTTAGAGTGTACTAGCTGGCCTCCGTTACACTCACCCCCCTAAACCTCACTCCCATCCGGGTCACGGCACCAATGTAACCCCTCCTGTTCGAACCACCTGCTCCAAGCGGGACTCGAACCCGGGTCTGCTAGCATGAGAGTCAGACGCTCTAACAAGGAGGCTAAAGGCTGCAACCACTAACATCTGTCGCTAGAGCGTATCTTGAGATCAGAGGAGTGAGGTTTACTCGCACAGCGACTACTAGCTGACCTCAGTTACACATTTACTTGCTTAATCAGCCTCATAGCTGATTAACAAAGACTTTTTTTAAAATCCTAATGGGAGAAATTAATAGAAAAAATACTTCAAAAATTCTTCAGGAACCAATGCTGCTAATAGAGTGGGCGGACACTGTTGCACTCCATAGCGTTTATGTTAAACATTGCACCACCATGACTGGTTGATTGGTTGCTAAGAAACGACTCAGCCCGTTGATTCGTTTATCACTCCTGCAGGATCCAATTAAAGCAAATTTACAGCTGACGTGACGAAGCTCCCCCGAGGATTTGAGATCCACTTTAAAATGATGATTCATCCTCCTCCAGCAGATCTTACACTCCATCAAATAATATTCATCAATAAAAGATCTAGAGTTGCTTTTACTTTGGCAAAACGTGTTGCATTAGCTTTTTATAGATCGGCAGGGCGTCTTTATCCTGTGATATCGGCGATCGCGGCTAATGCCTTCAAAGCTACAGTAGCATAAAGCGCCGCTGCCGGAGGATGATGTTTAAGCAGACAGACGTTTGTAACTTCCCGCACCAATCATGAAGTATTCATTACCTGCTTCAAGGCATAACAGCTTATTGTATTATTCATAGCAAAAGCTCATGGGTTTATTCTCTAGAATATTGCGGTTTACTCGCTCATCAAGGTGATGGAGACAATCATGTATGTGCATTCATAATGAAATTCATTAATAGATGTCAGAGACATGCAAACTTCACAAACCAGAAGTTTTGGGATTGACGTTTACTGCAGTGGCCTAAGAATACTGTTTACCAAGTTTTCTATTACCATATTAGTAAAGTTTTTTTTTTGTAATTTACCACAAGACTGTAATTCAGGTTATACAGTTTCTGTCGTGAATGTGTACGTTTAGTGGTCCAGTATCTTTCAAGTTTACTGTTGGCTTTCTACTATAGTAGTACTGGAACAGTATCTCTCATTGGTTTCAATTGTATATGTTACGTTTAGTAGTATTTTAGTAGTATTAGTTTACTATACCATTACTAGTCAAAAACTGGTATAATACATCTTTCGAGTTCACTAGTAGTCCTACTATTGTAATATGTGTGACATTTACTTGTGCACTATCTGTCATTTTGCTTCAACAGAATATGTGCTAAGTTTAGCATTCAGGTTACGTAGTTTACTACAGAATTAGTAGTCAAGTTAACTATAACTGTATCCGTCAGTTTTACTGACAATGTATCCATCAAGTTTATGAGTAGTTTTACTTGTACAGTTTCTGCCATGAAAGTTTCAATAATATATTTACTGTTTTCACCAACAGTATTAGTCGTCACCTTCATTTATACAGCACTTTTACAATATAGATTGTTTCAAAGCTTCACAGTGATCATAGGAAACATAGCGGCATGCACGTAAGCATGTTTAGTCCACAGGCAAGCACGTTTGAGTACGTATGTGCACAGGTGGATAGTTTTCTTTGACAAAAAAGCTGCTAAATTACTTGTCTGGTATGCTTAATAAAACGTTTTTAGTCGTTTCCAATAATTTTGATAACATTTTAATCTGTACAGAGGGAAAGTGAAGTAAAATAGGCGGTCACAGGGGAGAGTCTTGTTGACATTGACACTTCAGGGATGAGTTGTGATCGTGTCTAGGTGCAGGTCCACCATCTGATCTGGATACAGCCTGGATCCGGCTGACTGCAGTAAACCTCGAGATAAACAGAGAGACTAATATTAGCGTAGATGCCATTCTTCTTATGATGTAAACGAGTACATCAGGTGTTATGGGAAGTGTTCCCGGTTCCGGCTGACCTAGTTAATGGAGCCTAACAATCATTTAACTGATTTGAATAATTGAAATTGATAATGTTCTATGTGTAAGCCATATTAGAGAGATGCGTTTACAGTCTATATTTAAACTGACAGAGAGTGTCTTCTTCCCGAACAAAGTTAAGAAGACTGTTCCAGAGTTTAGGTGATAAATAGGAAAACGATCGACCACTTGCAGTTGATTTTAATATTCTAGGTATTATCAACTGGCCAGAGTTTTGAGATCGTAATAGACGTGATGGAGTATAATGCGTTAAGAGCTCGCTCAAGTACTGGGGAGCTAAACCATTTAGTGCTTTGTAAGTAATTAGCAAGATTTTAAAATGTATGCAATGTTTAATAGGGAGCCAGTGCAGTGTGACAGAACCGGGTTAATATGTTCTTACTTCCTGGTTCTAGTAAGAACTCGAGCTGCTGCGTTTTGGACCAGCTGGAGTTTGTTTATTAGGCGAGCGGGGCAACCACCCAGTAGAGCATTACAATAATCTAGCCTTGAGGTCATGCTATTTTGCACATTGTCTGTATATTTGTATATTGTAATTTTTATTTTTTTATTTTTACTATCTGTGTCTTGTCACTGTCATTCTGTGCACTGTGGAGCTTCTGTCACTACAACAAATTCCTAGTTTGTGTAAACATACCAGGCAATAAAGCTCATTCTGATGAACGCATTAACTAACTGTTTTTTAATTTTGCATTGAGAGCATATGTTGTAATTTAGATATATTTTTTAGATGGTAGAATGCAGTTTTACAGATGCTAGAAACGTGGCTTTCAAATGAGAGATTGGTATCAAAGAGCACACCCAGGTTCTTCAATGACGACGAGAACTTGACAGAGCAGCCATCAAGTGTTAGACAGTATTCTGGGTTACTATGTGCAGAGGTTTTTGGTCCAATAATTAGAATCTCTGTTTTTTCAGAATTAAGTAGTAAGAAATTACTAGTCATCCATTTTTTATATCAGCAATGCATATACAAATTGTATGACTAGAAATTTCTTACTACTTAATTCCGAAAAAACAGAAATTCTAATTATTAGTCAAGTGTACTATGATCATATAAGTCACTGGTAGAGGACCTTTAGTGGTCTACTATTGTAGTATATGTTAAGTTTCTGTTATTTTACAGTCCTGTTTCCCATGCACATACTATGTACTTATTACAGTAATAAGTACGGGTCCCAGTAATAACTGGGTAATAACTAGGTACTAACTCTGAACCTACCCCTAAACCTAACCTTAACCGCTGTAGTTACCTTATATTACCCATTATTTTCTTATGGAAGTATACTGTAACTACATGCAAGTACACATACTGTAAAATAAAGTGCAGTGAACTTTGTTGACAGTATTTTAAGTTTAGTGATGCATTATCTTTCAGGTTGTAGGTTAACTGATAGTTTTCTACAACAATATTAGTCAAGTTTACTATAACCATATAAGTCCAGTTTACTGGTATAGAACAGTACAGTACATGTTCACTAGTAGTCTACTATATTAGTATGTGTGAAGTTTACTGGTACAGTATCTGTCATTTTGCTTCAACAGTATGCGTTTATCATTCTAGTTTACTAGTAGCATAATTAGTACTGTAATTATTAATATAAACTATATAAAAAGTTTTACTGTAATTTTTGTTCATTTGTATATGTAAGGTTTAGGGGTCCAGTGTCTTTTAGGTTTACTGATACATTTCTACAACAGTATTAGTCAAGTTTACTGGTCGAGCATCTTCACTAGTAGGTCTATAATAGTATCTGTCATAGTCCTTCAACCATGGCTGTCAGAACCATTGTATGTGGGTGGGACAAGACCCACCAACTTTTTACGACCAATGATATTGGACCCCCTCACTTTTATCGTCGCCTGTTTACCTAACCCTAACCGATAAACACTTAATATTAAACACGTTAAGATGCTTTATTTCCACTTTTCTCATATTTTCTCATTTTTATTGAAAATAAATGCTTTTCCGATCTGATATGTGATGGGAAAAGAGAGTAGAGCGAGTTCAGCAAAAGGTGGATTCGAACCTCGGGTCGATTTGCGTCAAAACTTTCTGCCATGTGCTTTACCCCTACACTATTACCGCTGTAAATGATTCAGTGTTTTTTGTAATTTTTTCTGGCCCAACCAGATGTTTAGTAAGCAAGGCGGTATATTTGTACTTAATGTAAATGGCATCTACTCCAGTAAAAATTTTCTGGTAGAGGACCCACCCACAGTTGTTTTGCTTCCGACGCCCATGCTTTCAACTACACTATATGTGTTGGGTTTTATCTTTTAAGTTTACTATAAGTTTTTCTCAAGTTTACTATAACAGTATTAGTCAAATTCAGTGGTGCAATAGTATATATAGAGGTTTATTGGTCAACTATCTTTCAAGTTTAGTACAACATTATCTACCAATTGTTTGATTAGTGTGTCAAACATGTGCATTAGTGAGGTTTTAGTAACATGTGTTGATTTGTTCTCATATATGCTGGTGAGAGATGAGGTAATATCCAGAGACATGCGGCTCTCTCTGAGTGAAGTGCTCAAATCCTCATAAATATGAGCGATCTGGGATTTGATTGATATCGTGGCTAAAAGCTTTCCTGCTGTGCTGCCAAGACTCTAAATCTGAGGGGCCATTTTCTTTGTGTCGGGTTTTACTTGTTATGTTCAGTCCTTTCACTGCAACACTGTGGACATTCAGCTCCATTAGACACCAATACTGCCAGAACAGAACACAAACTAGTAGTTATACAGTCTGTACAAGATAAACAAGATGTTTTATATAGTGTAGGATTACGCTGGACCCAACAAAATATCCACGCCTAAATTTAAGTTTTTTTTAAATGTATTTGATGGAATTAAATTGCATATAAAATGTCCATACACAGTTTTAACAAAAAAAAACAAATTAATTAACTCACTGTGATGCATATTTGTCCAGCATACATAAATTAAACCACTAAAATTGTGCCCCTTTTTATAAGATGTAAAATAAGTCTCTGGTGTCCCCAGTATGTGTCTGTTAAGTCTCAGCTCATTTATTATAGCATGTCCAATTTGCCCCAAAAACATGGTATTTTCATGTGTGTACCTTTAAATGCAAATGAGCTGCTGCTCCCCGCCCCCTTTCTAAAAGAGGGCAGAGCCTCTACAGCTCGTGCTTCGGATACTCCAGCAACAACAAAACTGGAGAATCTCAGGCAGCCAAAATGTCAGAAATTGTCAGTAGTGGTATAAATGTAATTATTTTCACATTGAACAGTAGCTGAATAAATGTCATTATTTTAACAATAAACATATTTATGCTGATTCTAAGCTATTTTAATAAATGTATTATAAAAATATGATTATTTAAATTAAATCAAATAGATGCAAATAGTTAATAATAAACAATGGTGTTGCCTACTATATGGTAAACTTCTATTTATTTAGGGATTCTTATGCATTTTTCTACCTTTTAAACATGTTATTTGTTATCTGTTTCATTGATGTAGGATGGACGAATATGTATCATATCAAGTTTGTTTGTTTATGTTGAAACTATAATCCAAATGCATGGAAATGTAATGTGCAATTCAAATACATAAATAGTAAATGTAGGAGGAGCATTACTGCTTGTACCTGGACATATTTTGACAGGATTATACAGCTAATCTTGTAAACACTGTTCTTTTGAATACATCAAGTAATTTCCATGAAAATATACAGTCAGCCGGTGTTCATCGCAAAATAAACCCCTTCAGTATCATAAAAGAAACCTCCGCTTTATATTATCCCTTAAATAGTAGGATATTTGAACTAAAAAAATGTCACCATGACTAAAGAAAACTCAACAGACCTTTGAAAGTGTTTTAAAGTTTGTAGATTTATGTCTCTCCTTGCTCATTTTGTGTTGGTGAAAGGGCAGCCGGGTGATTTTATTCCTGCGTGCGGTGCTGTAGTTTATCTGTGTCTGCGTGTGTGTCCACACTCCTTATCTCTGAACCTGAACTGTTCCTATCAAATCTCAAGCGACCCAAAGCACTGCTGTATCCATAATCGACCCTTCACATCCTCACATCACCCCGAGAGCTCCAGCAGATAAAAGCTCAAGTCTCTCACAGTCGTTCTGTGCGAGTATGAAGAGAGCTTGAGGAGTAACAGATCATTTGGAACGGATCAGTTGTGGTAAAAAATTATATCTGAATATTTTTGGGGATTTTCGACAATGAAACAGTTCTAATTGCACTATGACAAGTGGAATTATAACCTCCATTTCCAGCATGGCAAGCGGGCATGCTAACAAGACCACTAACAAGCCGCTAGCACACCTCTAGAGGCCAGGGGAGTGAGGTTTACCTGCACAACTCTTACTAACTGGCCTCTGTTACACTCACCAATGTAACCTCCTGTGAGGTGTGCGCTCCAATAGGGATGCTAAAGACCGCAGCCTCTAGCGCCAGTCGCTTGTGTGCATTTCTTGAGATCAGGGAGTGAAGTTTACCTGAACAGCTCTTACTAACTGGTCTCTGTTACACTCACCCTAACTCCCATCCGGGTCACGGCACCAATGTAACCTCATGTGAGGTGTGCGCTCCAACATTGGTGATAAAGACCGCAGCCTCTAACGTCATTCGCTTGTGTGCCTTTCTTGAGATCAGGGAGTGAAGTTTACCTGCACAGCTCTTACTAACTGGCCTCCGTTACACTCACCCCCCTAAACCTCACTCCCATCCGGGTCACGGCACCAATGTAACCTCATGTGAGGTGTGCGCTGCAACATGGGTGCTAAAGACCGCAGCCTCTAGTGTCAGTCGCTTGTGTGCCTTTCTTGAGATCAGGGAGTGAAATTTACCTGCACAGCTCTTTTACTAACTGGCCTCTGTTACACTCAACCTAACTCCCATCCGGGTCATGGCACCAATGTAACCTCATGTGAGGTGTGCGCTCCAACATGGATGCTAAAGATCGCAGCCTCTAGCACAAGTCATGTCCCTTTCTTGAGATCAGGGAGTGACGTTTACCTGCACAGCTCTTACTAACTGGCCTCCGTTACACTCACCCCCATAAACCTCACTCCCATCTGGGTCACGGCACCAATGTAACCTCATGTGAGTTGTGCTTTCCAACATGGGTGCTAAAGATCGCAGCCTCTAACGTCATTTGCTTGTGTGCCTTTCTTGAGATCAGGGAGTGAAGTTTACCTGCACATTTCTTACTAGCTGGCCTCTGTTACACTCACCCCCCTAAACCTCACTCCCATCCGGGTCACGGCACCAATTTAACCCCTCCAGTTCTACTCACACTAATCAGATCTGGATAGTGGTTTCCGGCATGGGAGGAGGATAGGCTAACAAGGGCGCTTAAGACCGCAGGCTCTAGTGTGAGTTGCTAGTGCGTTTAACATGCATTTTATTTACTATTGTGTATGCAATTTAAGTTGCTTATATTTTGTTATTGCATTGATGTTGCACTTGTAGCAATTTTGTGATTTGACAGCCAGTTAGTCAGATTATTTTTGTAAAATAAATGGGATAACAGGCTGAAAGTTTGTCTGAATTGTTTTATAAGAGTAACTGTAGTAATTCTAGTATTTGGCAGAAACTGTGGCTGCCATGGTGAACTTCTAAGGGTTAAATGTTTAAAAACAAATGATTGTGTGCAACTGTCAATCAAGCCGTCTATCAAATGCACCCCATTTTTTTAGTTAGTCTTAATTATATAATTCAAATCACATCAAATGTTGAAAATACAGTTTCCAGCAGTAACAAAAGACAGAAATCATCAGTATCTGATTAACTCCAGTGTCCTGATTAGGCGTATAGCAGGGCTCTTTATGTCTGGCCCTGTAGGGGTCACAGTTTCAAATCCTTCATCTTCATTACAAGATAATCAGAATTAACTACGCATGAGAAAAATGACTAATTATCACCTACTGACTTGCTCATTAAAGCTAGGATTTTTCATAAAAACTTTTAGCTATACTCGTTGAAAGTCTTAACATCCTGATAGCAATCAATAATAGAAGTGGTATTAATCAAATATATATGTTCTGTGGAAGTCTGAGGACCAAAAAATGCATTTGTTTCATTGACTACTATTAATATGCCATTCAATGGTTTATCTCCCCTTAAACAGTGTAAACATTGAGCCTCCCAGGCATCATCAAAACACTGAGATCGTCTGCTCAGATCTGTCAATCACTTTCAGCTCAACCAAAGTCAATGCATTTAGACCTTCAAAGATTAAACGGGTCATGAACACGTCAAAGAGAACGAGGTGTTGTGATGCAAAGTGCTACACTGGACGCTTCAATACAGCATCATCATGGACCCGTTCAGAAAGACAAATGTTCTAGTTTACTTTGACTGGTCCATTGTAAACAGAATCCAAAAATGCTCCCAGTGCAGATACGCTGGATGGGTTTATTATAAGCGAGAAGCTTGCATTCGCTCTAGCCAGTGTTAGCTTACTCATCACATTCAGTATATATGTACTGTATATCCACCGGCTTGCCTTCTTCCCATAGTGTATCCCTGTGAGCCAGCATTAACTTCTTGAGCAATTTGAGCTCCAGTAGCTCATGTTTTTGATTGAACCACACGAGCCAGCCTTCGCTTCGTGCGTCAATGAGCCATGACCCTGTGGCCGGTTCACCACTGTTCCTTCCTTGGAGCACTTTTGATAGAGACTGACCACTGCAGACCGGGAACACCCACAAGAGCTGCAGTTTTGGAGATGCTCTGACCCAGTCGTCTAGCCATCACAATCTGGCCCTTGTCAAACTCGCTCAAATCCTTACGCTTGCCCATTTTTCCTGCTTCTAACACATCAACTTTGAGGACAAAATGTTCACTTGCTACCTAATATATCCCACCCACTAACAGGTGATGAAGAGATCATCAGTGTTACTCACTTCACGTCACATCATGTTATGTCTGATCGGTGAATGATATCGTTTGTTTCTGCTTCTACTTTCCCTGTGTTTTAATCAGGAGATTCAGTACTCATTCAGAATAGAGCTCCCTACCGTATTCTCTCACACACACACACACGCACTAACACACACTCTCTCACACACACTCATTCAGTCAATGGCGAGGAAAGGTGGTGAGGAGTTAAGAGCATTTCACAATACAAAATGTTATAATTTGGAAAAAGATTTAGACATGGCAAGGAAAGGCAAAAAAACTTTTACATTTTTGAGCAAAATGTGCAAATTATCCATACTTTTCTTTTAAGAGGTAAACCTTGCATAGGCAATCCTGAGGCCTTCTATGTGCCAGGTTTCTAAATGTAATAATAATATTAATACTAATAATAGCCTGATAAATCATCTGATCATACCCTTTTATATTCATATCCAGTTGAATTATAAAAAATCTTAGACATCACTGCTTTGGCTCTCGAGGGCCCAATATTTTCAACTTTGATGACTATTTTGAGTGTTTAGGATTTATTCTTTTACAAAGTACTATGGCTGCTCCGATGGAAAGTATAACTGTCCAAAAAAAAAGGATTGTCCGGACATCCGCTGGAAAGGAGATATAGAGACCGGACCTCTTGGAACTTTAATTGAATAGCCCTGCTCTATTGTAACCAATGAAAAGTCGAGTCGTCCGTGTGCTATTTGTGTTGCGTTATCACATGGCGTCCCAAATCAGTCACGTACCAGCCTTCTTTTCTAGAAAATCTGCTTTGGGTTCAGAGCAGAGCTATCGTGTCCCTAAACTGTCAAAGGACTGGCCTTGAAAAGCTCTTATTTTAAACATTGATCATGTTAGTTATATATATTTTACAATGTCTTCTGATGTGGCACTACAACCCACAGCATGTCCCTACAGAATAAAGCACGACTGCAGATGTTGTGCTCCGTCCTCTCTCTATCACGGGTGACGCAGGGGTTTCCTGTGCGGTTCACGCAGGGTGCAGCTGACAGAAACACACGTGTTATGTCATGTGGGCAGGTGGGCTGGCAGACGCTCATGCAAACACACAGACGGCCAAAACAAATGCTTAGAAGAATGAATGGATTTTGTACCGTTCAGCATGGCAGCTGTAGGAATTAGCGTTATTTTAGCATTATTTACATACGGTTATATTTTCAGTTTTATTAAGTATATTTTGGTTTAAGTTTTAGTAATTTTATGTCCTTTTGTGTATGTTTTTTTTCTCAGAATAATTTTAAAATTGACCTTTTTTGGAATATTGCAGGATTTATTATACATGATTTATCTGTGCACATCATTATTGAGTTAAATTCATGTTCCTCATAATCTTGAATCAGAATAACAGCAACATCTTTTCTCTGATGATGAGGGCGGGGCAACCTGTCACTCATGAGATCAGCCAATAGCAAACCACAACCATCCAATCAACTCCTCACAGACAAAATCAAGCCCCGCCCTACATTTGTTCTTGTTTGTGAAGCGTTTCACTCGAGTATATACGATACAATTGGGAAGAAAAGACAAGCGCGACTTCCGTTTCATGCCAACTTTGAAAATTTTATTTCAGGCAACTTTAAATCAAAATTTTTCATTTAATATTTATATTTGAATTTTTATAAGTCTTCCCATTCAAGTACAGTAACATTCAAAAATGTAAAATAATTACATTATGTTTTTGAAAGAGTCTCTTCTGCATTTATTTGTTCAAAAATACAGTAAAAACGTTGAAATATTATTACAATTTCAAATAAATGTTTTCCATGTAAATATATAGTAAAATGCAATTTATTCCTGTGATCAAAGCTGCATTTTCAGCATCATTACTCCAGTCTTCATTGTCAGATCCTTCAGAAATCACTCTAATATGATGATTCACTGTTCAGTTATTGTTTAGTTGCTCCCCTCCGACATCCTGCCATATAGAGACAATTTTCTCTGTCTTATTGGGTCCCAGCGGATAAAATTAAGTCTCTGCCTTCAATTTTCTCTCGTTGAATAGTCTGTATCACTCTGAAATATGTCAGATTGCGGAGGTCAAATGGGTTACGAATGCCATTTCATATTGATTTAAGTCATTTGGTTTCTCTTTGAATCCTGCTATCAGTGTTCACAGTCCAGATGAAGTGCGTCTGCTTGTCACACGGCCGAATGTTCCCTCAGAAGTGCTCGAGCATCTTCAGAAACCCAAACCCAACATCATTAGAGATGTCTCACTTCTGGGTGTCATCTAACAGGTTTTATTTCACACTATTGCTGAGTCTTGCCGCGGTATTTCATCATGCTGGCGTTAATGCTGACTCTGTATGTTTAGGAGGTGGTCCGGCTCGCTTTCCAAATGTCATGTGCTAACTAACCCAAAACAAATGTGTTAAATGTGCAGCGAGTCCATGTTCAGCGACTCATGGATGATTACAGTCTCCTTCACAAGCTGTCGACTCCTCCTAATTACAGCTCTGACATCAATGACAGAAAATCTCAGAAAGTGTAGCGGAGGAAATTGCACAAATACAGAAAGGAGGTGGAGCCGCTTTTCTAGATGGATGAGCGTCTGGTTATGTGTTAGTGATGTTATTCCTGTGGGCTGGAGCGAGCGCCGTGTAAACAGTACTTTATGGGTATTTACATCACATCCATTCCTTCTGCCTTTCTGATAACGAAGCAAAAGTAACTGCTTTTAGGCGGGGCAACTCTTAATGGACTTTTCACTCATTTCCCAAAGTCATCCCGAATGGGGAGTTGTCAGTAAAACTGAAAAATTTGAGAATAAACTGACTTCATGAACAATGTAAACCCGAATAGGTTGGCAAAATTTGAAGTAATCAGTTACATATTTTTCATAAGTTAAGAAATTCAAAATTTAAGTAAGCAGAACTGGCAGATTTTTATTTTGTATTCTTACATTTTAAATGTCAATCTAGCAACGTTTATGTGTGGGTAAGGAAGAAGACAAGGGGTCGGCTTGCTGGAACTCGAACAGGTTTATTTTCTCAATAACTCGGGTAACAAAACAGGGTGCACATCGCACAAATCATAAACTCAATTTCTCAGCAACTTCTCCAGTTTCTCTTTATGCATTTCCTCTCTGCAGTGTTCCAGCTCGAGTCCCAGCATGAGTGTGTGTCCAGCTTCTCTCTCTCTGATCCTCGTTTCCTGCATGGCTTATAACCTGTCTCTCCATGCCAATTACTGAAACAAGAGACAGGTTTCATAATTTGCACTTGATTCACTTATGTGCCGCTCGTCCTCTGACTCTCTCCCATCAAAGACCTCGCTAAACCACGCCCTCCTCGCCACAGTTAACTTGTGAGTAAGTGAGTTCATACATTTAACTTAAAATTATCATGTAATCTCAACTCAAATATTTTTAGTAGTGGAAACTTGGTCAGCTTTAACTAGCAAATGCCAACTTGCTAAGTGATCACACAATGCTTTGATAGCATTAGCATATCAATTACTGAATGAAGACATCAATAAAAAACATTTAACATAAATCTGTTCTCAAACTAAGCTCATCGTGCTCTTGTCATCATGATGGTAACGCCCCAAAAACCCAATATAACAGAAACGTCTCGGTTGCGGATTTAACCCTCGTTCCCTGAGGAGGGAACGGAGACGTAACGTTAGTGACTAACGAATGGGGGTTTCGCTTAGAAGCCTATCATCTTCGAGCTTAGAGAAAACGCCCAATGGCGTGCCAATGCCATGGGGCATGCGGAATTTGCATACGTAACTCCGCCTCACCGCGTGAGTATATAAGGAAGTACGAGGCAATATCGCATTATGTTACCTGCTTGAGGAGCCAAGACTGAACTCCTGCGTTCCAGGTAGCACAGCTGAAGTGGCAACGGGACGTTACGTCTCCGTTCCCTCCTCAGGGAACGAGGGTTACATCCGTAACCGAGACGTTCCCTTTCGTTCAGTCACTACGACGTAACGTTAGTGACTAACGAATGGGGGTCCCAATATAATCCCGCCACTCAGCTGTCTTCCAGCGCCCTGCGTAAGTGTGAGTACCCTGTCGTAAGACTAATACAGACGAAGGACTCCCACTTAACACAGGAATACCAAGGTACACTGGGAAGCATATCCCAGTGAGGGAATGCCAAAATGCCTACCCGTGGGGAGGACTTAAGAGACACATATGAGCCGGTAGGGGCTGCATATGGAAGATCTCTAGGGTACCAGCCGAAGGTGGATTTTTAACCCTAGGGGTGGCGGGGACACGCCAAGGGAAGAAACCCGCTCACTGCGGAGGCTTACGGTGAAATACACATGTGGGGGTCGCCGGAGGGGAACCATGCACATGGGGCACCTGGCCGGACATGAGGGTCTGGGCTCGAAAGGGCAGACTGAACTGATGTCGGCGTCGACAGTGCTGGAGGAGCTCAGGGCTCTCGGGGAGCTCACCTGAGGAAAGAATCGCACGTATCCAGTCCGTGGAGTGGAATGGCGAGCAAGCGAAGACACCTGAGCCCGGTCCATTACCGGCCCCTCGGGGGGGCGAGTACATAGTCGGACACTGGCTCCACTCGGAGATTGTAGAATCTGGCGAATGTGTTGGGTGTCGCCCTGCCTGCAGCTCTGCAGATGTCTGCTAGCGAGGCGCCATGCGCTAAAGCCCAAGAGGAGGCCACACTCCTAGTGGAGTGTGCCCTCACACCAAGGGGACATGGGCGACCTTGCTGCTGGTAAGCCAAAACAATGGTGTCCACTATCCAGTGAGACAGCCTTTGCTTTGAGAGAGCACTTCCCTTCCGCTCTCCACCATAACAGACAAAGAGCTGGTCTGAGGTCCTGAAACACTGCGTCATGTCTACGTAGGCGCGGAGGGCGCGTACTGGACAGAGCAATGCCAAGGCTGGGTCTGCCTCCTCCAAAGGCAGCGCTTGCAGGTTCACCACCTGGTCCTTAAACGGAGTGGTGGGAACCTTGGGCACATATCCAGGCCGGGGTCTCAGGATCACGTGAGAGTTGGCCGGCCCGAACTCCAGGCACGCTTCGTCAACCGAAAATGCCTGCAGGTCCCCGACCCTCTTAACGGAGGCCAATGCGGTCAGCAGAGCCGTCTTCATAGACAGGAACTTAATATCAACCGACCGCAAAGGCTCAAAGGGAGGTCTCTGCAGAGCACTTAACACTACTGCGAGGTCCCAAGAGGGTACGAGAGGAGAGCGAGGAGGATTCAGTCTCCTTGCTCCCCTCAGGAACCTGATGACCAGGTCGTGCTGACTTACCTTCTTGTTCTCCAAGAGATCGTGGTGGGCAGATATTGCGGCCACATATACCTTGAGGGTGGAGGGAGACAGCCTTCGCTCCAGCCCCTCTTGGAGAAATTCAAGCACGGACCCGATCTGGCATTTCCAGGGGTCTTCTTGGCGGGAAGAGCACCAGGTGACGAAGAGGTTCCACTTCAACGCATAGGCATGCCGAGTGGACTCTGCCCTAGCGGAAGTGATGGTGGCGACCACCGTAGGTGGTAGGCCACTCAAACCTGCCACGTCCCGTCTAGGAGCCACACGTGGAGGCTCCAGAGGTCGGGACGCGGGTGCCATAGGGTGCCCCGTCTCTGAGTAAGGAGGTCCGGTATCAGAGGAATAGGCCAGGGAGGGGCTGTCGCAAGGAGTATGAGTTCGAGGAACCAGGTCCGGCCGTGCCAGTACGGGGCGACCAAAAGGACCTGCTCCTTGTCCTCCCTGATCTTGCACAGGAGCTGTGCGAGTAGGCTCACTAGGGGGAACGCATATTTGCGTAGGCCCCGAGGCCAGCTGTGCGCCAGTGCATCCGTGCCGAGCGTGCCCCCGGTCAGGGAATAGTACAGGCTGCAGTGGGAAGAGTCGTGGGAGGCAAACAGATCTACCTGTGCGTCGCCGAACTGTTCCCAAATCAGCTGAACCGTCTGGGCATGGAGTCTCCATTCTCCCGGGATAGACTGAAACCGCGAGAGCTCGTCGGCTGCGTGGTTCAGGACTCCCGGAATATGGACAGCACGAAGGGACCTCAGGCGCTTCTGACTCCATAGGATGAGATGGCGGGCGAGTTGAGACATACGGCGGGAGCGTAGACCGCCCTGGTGGTTGATGTACGCTACTACGGCCGTGTTGTCTGACCGGACAAGCACATGTTGACCCTTCAGCAGCGCTCGGAAACGGTGCAGGGCGAACCGTACTGCCAGCAACTCGAGGCAATTGACATGCAGGAGGCGCTGGGGTCCTGTCCAGGAGCCCGCGGCTGCTTGTCCATTGCACATGGCAACCCAGCCCGTGGCAGAGGCATCCGTCGATACGACAACATTCCTGGAAACTCGTTCTAAGGGCACACCGGCCCGTAGAAAACTGAGGTTCGACCACGGGGTGAGCGTCTGTAAGCAGGCCCGAGTCACTTGGACCCGGAGCGTGCCAGACTGCCATGCCCATCTCGGGACTCGATCGCGAAGCCAGTGCTGAAGCGGTCTCATATGAAGCAATCCGAGCAGCGTTACCGCGGCTGCAGATGCCATATGCCCCAGGAGCCTCTAAAATAGTTTCAGTGGAACCGCACTCTTGCCCTTGATTTGACGAAGGGAAGTCAGCAGAGACTGCGCGCGCTCGCTCGTAAGCTGCGCGCACATGGCGACCGAGTCGATCTCCATACCGAGAAAAGAGATCCTCTGCACGGGGCAAAGTTTGCTCTTTTCCCAGTTGACCCGAAGGCCCAGACGGGCTAAGTGGTGGAGAACCAGATCTCTGTGTCCGCACACCTGCTCTCGAGAGTGACCTAGTATGAGCCAGTCGTCGAGGTAGTTCAGGATGCGAACCCCGTGCTGCCGAAGGGGCGCAAGGGCTGCCTCGGCAATCTTCGTGAAGACGCGAGGGGACAGAGATAGCCCGAATGGGAGAACTGCGTACTGATATGCCCGCCCCTCGAAAGCAAACCGTAGGAACGGTCTGTGTCGAGGAAGGATGGAGACATGGAAGTAGGCGTCCTTCAGGTCGATCGCTGCAAACCAATCGTAAGGACGAACGCATTCGAAAAGGCGTTTCGCAGTCAACATCTTGAACGGAAGCCGGTGAAGGGATCGGTTCAAGATGCGAAGGTCCAGGATTGGTCGTAACCCACCGGTTTTCTTGGGTACAATGAAGTAGGGGCTGTAGAACCCCCGACTTCATCTCGGCCGGAGGGACAGGCTCGATCGCACCCTTCGCCAGTAGAGTGGCAATCTCCGCATGCATGACGGGGGCATGGGCCCCGGTCACGGTATAGCGGACTCCCCTGTAACGGGGAGGAGCCTGCGCGAACTGAATCGCGTAGCCAAGCCTGACGGTCCGCGCAACCCAGCGGGACAGCCCCGGAAGCTGAAGCCATGCTTCCAGAGACTGCACCAACGGGGTCATGCGGACGGCAGACGTACCCCGGGTGGGGCAGCGAGGCAGCGTTACCGGCCCGGACAGGGGAGGCTGTTGGGCGTCCCGGGGTCGGGGCACGGTTAACGGCTGCGCCCTGACAGAGGAGACCAGGGAAGGACTCGCGTTCCACTGGGGTCTGCTCTGCCAGGGGGCTGGCGACAGAGAGGGACGAGAGTGATTGTCAGTTCTTTCTTTAACCACATTAGGGTGCTGCTGACCCGGGGGCCAGCAGCTGAACAAAAGATTCTCCCCCGCCCCTCCACCGGGGGAAGGAGCGGCCCTGCCGCCGTCTCCTGGAAAGAACTGCCCATCCCTGAGCCGTCCGCATCAGGAGCGCCGCTTAGCCTGGCGTTTCTTCGCGGGCTGCGGGGCTGGAGCGGACTGGGACGCCTTCCTGCGGCTGCCTCTGCGCGACCCGGGTGGAGGCTGCTGCTTGGGTGGCGCAGAGGTAGAGGGAGCCGCAGGAGGGCGCCCTCGGCGGCGAGCAGGCTGAGGCACTTTTTATAGATATATTTTATAGCCTCAGTCTGCTTCTGAGCGGCCGAGAACTGTTGGGCGAAGCTCTCGACCGCTCCGCCGAATAGCCCATCCTGGGATATGGGGGCGTTGAGGAAACGGGTTCGCTCAGCGTCACGCATATCGGCCAGGGTGAGCCATAGGTGTCGCTCCTGGACCACATTTGTGGACATCACCTGACCCAGGGAGCGTGCGGTCACCTTCGTCGCCCGGAGAGCGAGGTCGGTGGCGGCACGCAACTCATTGCTGAGTCCTGGGTCAGCCCCCCCCTCGTGCATATCACACAGCAATTTGGCTTGGTAAGCCTGAAGAGTTGCCATGGTATGCAAAGAAGCGGCGGCCTGCCCCGCAGCTCTATAGGATTTCGCCACCAGGGATGACGAAAACCTACAGGCTTTGGAGGGGTGCTTAGGGTCACCACACCAGGACGAAGCGCTCTGAGGACACAGTTGCATCGCAACAGAACGTTCGACTGGGGGGACCCCAGTGTACCCTTGAGCCGCGGCTCCATCGAGGGAGGTGAAGGCGGAAGAGTTCGCCAAACGTTCACGGGAAGACAACGGGGACTTCCAGGAACGCGCAATCTCTTCATGCACCTCGGGAAAGAAAGAATTTGGAGGAGCGGTCGGACGGGCGTCCGAGCGCGCCGCCCCCAAAAACCAATCGTCCAACCGCGAACGCTCAGGCTGAGGCGGAGGGTTCCACTCCAGTCCAAGCGCTGCGGCTGCCTGAGACAGCATGGCTGTCAATTCTGGGTCCGACTCGGGCAATGCTGGCGCACCCGAGGGTGCCGAATCATCATCCTCAGATGACTCCAGCCCACCTTGTGATGCGGCGATAGACATCTCCTCATCCTCCGCCGTGCCAAACGCCACAGTCGGGACAGCAGGAGCCGGCCCCGATGTAGAAGCTTGAGCACGGGCCGGGTCAGGTGCATGAGAGGGGGGTGTGGGCCGAGGAACTAGCGTCGGAGCTTTGTTCCACACCGTCACCCTCAGATCACCCTGGTCACCAGCCAAAGTGCCGCCTCCAGAGGAGACCGCAGATTGGGGGGTGACGGAGGGGACTCTCGTTCCGGCATCAGCACGGAATTCACGGAGTCTTGACCGTAACACCGAGATGGCCAGGTTCCCGCAGAGAGAACATGAGTCATCCACATCCCGTCGAAAGAAAAAAGAGATCTACCGCACCCAGAAGTGCACGGACGAAACATCCTGAAAAGGACGTGTCACGTGCAAGCTCTTTTTGTGAGAGGAAACTTTGCAGTCGATGCCGAAGCGCCCAGGGAAACACACACCAGCTGGATGCAGACCACTGCACAGATCAGCAGGCAGGAAGTATGCGATCACTGGAACGCGCCGTCACACCAACACCGACTGGAAAGCTGCTCGTCTCGAAGAAGCTGACAGAGTCTCAGAAGGCTGTAGGAGTGAAGAGGTAGGTACTCTTGGCTCCGAAAGCAGAAACATAATGCGATATTGCCTCGTACTTCCTTATATACTCACGCGGTGAGGCGGAGTTACGTATGCAAATTCCGCATGCCCCATGGCATTGGCATGCCATTGGGCGTTTTCTCTAAGCTCGAAGATGATAGGCTTCTAAGCGAAACCCCCATTCGTTAGTCACTAACATTACGTCGTAGTGACTGAACGAAAGGGAACTCTTGTAAACTAGCATAGCAAAACATTAAACACTACTAAATCTTTATATAACATTAAATCTTAGCATTTACCGCTCCCTTTCGAGTGTCATGGCAAAGCATGCTGGGAAATAGAAATCGTAACCAGTTTCAGTTAAATTTAAGTTTGTCTAAATTAAAAGAAACAAGTTCATAAAACTCAAAACAATTAAATGACTTACTTAAATTAAATTACTTAAAATGTGTCAGTTTTTATGAACTCAAAAGAGAAAGTTTTAAATACACATAAAAGTTACCTTGATTGAGCTAATTTTTTTTAAATTTAAGTTTACCCCACTCAAACCAATTCATTACTTTGAGAATTGGGTCATACAGTGAATTGATGTTGTTGTTTCCTTAAATGTTTTTGTAAAGTGTTCCCTTTGGTTGGGCACTTGGAACTTCATTTATTTTATTGTAATTCTTAATTTTTTCTTTAAGAAATCACAGTTATTTGGTTTCAAAGGAAGATAAGTAATAAATAGGTTGTTTTTAAAAAGTGACCTGACTTCTCACAAAATCCTTAACTTTTTAATGTGGAACAATATATCTTTTACAACACTTATGTCTTAAACACCTTGTGAAACTTTTAATTGTGTTGATGTAATCCCTCTATATTTGTGACAAAATCTTGTAATTGATCATGCTTGCTCACACACACACTTCAACATTCAGCATGCAATATACTGAATACTGAAATATAAGCCTTCACTGTGTCCTAACCAAACAAAAAGTTTGAACGAAGCAACTATGTTCATGATTTAAAAAATAGTTTCAGTCACTCAGTATGTATTTTAATCATGCTAAGATTGTGTATGATTTAGGAATTCGATATTGTACTTATCAATTTCGTTGCGAATGCAGTCAGTGCGCATGCAGAGAGAGCCCACCCACACGCTCTTCTGATTGGCTGTGATTTTTGATTGATTGATCTCGGGTCGAGTCTGGTTTGCCTTTGAAAATCTTGTTGTTTGGTTAGGACACAGCGTTAGGCTGTTTAAATGGGCTTTTCAAAGCTGCAACAGAACTACCGAGCAGCATCATAAGCCATTTATTTCCCCTGCTTGTCTGAATGCCAGGGTATGGCAACTCGATGTCAGAAGGTCAGAAATAATTTTGACCACTTCATTAAGTTTTGTTTTGTTGAAAACCTTTCTTTAAAGTGAATTATTTTTTGTATAAATTGTATCTTAATTTTAATCAATGTTTCATCAGCCAATTGCCTGGAATTAATAAATAAGAAGCAAATAGATAATAGTTGACAACAATCGTGACATGATGGAGGCGCTGAAGCGATCACTTGCATTGCTCTTGAACATGTCTCATAAATAAACCCAAACTCAGCAGCTACTGCCTCACAGACATGATAAATATGTGTATAGAAAGCTTGAAATGTCCACCTTTAAATTAAAAAATTTGAAACGAAAAGAAATAGTGACTGTTCTGTTCACGAGTGGCAGCGATATGTGTCTGTTCATTCATTCTTGTCAAAGTTACCCACCGAATTGACAACACGCTGACATCAGACGCACGTCCGTTTACAAATCAATCAATGTCAAGATGCCGCCCACATAGAGGATGACGACAGGACGCAAGTGTGTCATGTAAAGTTCTTTAGTGCGCTCGCATAATTGCAATGTGAAACCAAACCAAAACTAACCAAATGTATAAAATGTATCAAAACATGAACCTCGGTTCAGACCTTGAAAACGCCCTAAGTTAAATTGTCAAGTTCTCTTTACACTTCGTTTTTATACACTAGAACCCACTGTAAAAAAAATTCTACCTTAAATTTTAAGTACAATCAACTTGAATGTTTAAGTCATTTCAACTTAAAATACATCAAACTGACTTATATCTTGTATAACTTATAAAAAAGGTTGACAATTGCTTAACTTATATTGTAAAACATATGTTGTCATAACTTATTGATCTTTTTTTTTTTTACAGTGTATATTAACTAAGCATCTGTCAGTACAACATACTGTTCCTATTTCACATTACTCAGTCTTTTTAAGTCAATCGGTTTGCAATTAGTCTAACCAATTCGATTTTACATCTTTGTTTTATTTAAAACTTCGAAAAATCAGTTCAAATGTCTTTGGCTGTCAGTGAAAGAGAAAACTGACGGTAGAAGAAGACAGTATATGCTAATACCCTCCATAACTCCCTTGCGGCACATTATGAATCACACACTGACATATTTTAAAATGCAAAACGTGAAATTGAGCTTGTAGCCCGAAGCGTTTGCATGATTATACATTCAAAAGCACGTGATTCTACCTTGCATCCATTTTTTTTGTGTGTATTTCTGTATGTGCTTGATTTAAACCAATGCGTGAAATGATTCACAGCTCATGTGTTTAAACCCGAATTTTCCTGATTTTCCTCTTATAATCACAGAACCGGCTGCAGAAATTAACATTCGGTGTCTCCTGATTGTTGTGAGGTGGCCGGCCCCCCTTCTAGATCACCCTGGGGTCGGCTGTCACGGCCATTCTCTGGCTTTAATGGGGGAAGACTGGTGCGAGGGCATTCTGGGTCTCGGCCTGACTCACTAAACACCAAACACACAACCCTGTGTGCCGCTGATTAGAGTTGAAGCCTCCTTGATGCATGAGTCACAGTGCAGTCCAGGACAACCGCTTCTCCTGTGGATCCTCGTGAGTGTTCTGGGCAGCATTTTAAGACATCATAAATGCGCTCCAAAGCTCAGTCGGGTCAGTAGCATTAAGAAACCTTCATTTGGCCAAAATCTAAAGCAGAGCTGCATGTATCCTGTAGAGAGAAATCCCTCCCAGAAGTGAGCAGCGTAATCCAGTGTCATTGCATTGTTTGGAGCAGATCTAGTGCGGCGTGTTCGGCTGGTTGTTTGTATGTTAACGGTACCGAAACCTCCACGGCAGAGCTTATTTTAGCCAACATTGAGTGACTATAAAAGGCATTGAAATGTGTTACAGAAACAGTATTTGTGTTGTTTAGATTGTAGTTAAGACCAATAATTGGGGGAATGCAGAGGTGGAATAGTATACAGAAAAATATTGTGCTTGCCATAGCAAACATCACTAACAAACAAGTATGTTCATCCGCGCACACACACACACACACGCACACACACACACACACACACTGCAGTCCAGTCTTTTTAGTCGGCACATTCTCTCACCTCACTGGAGCGGCAGCAGAGAATCTGTGCGCGGTGGAAGTGTGTGTGGGTGTGTGTGGCAGCACATCTCGTCTGCTGTGAGAGCTTGTGTATAAATGAGACAGAGGGATGGCTCGCTGTCACCACCAGACCGAGCGAATTAAATTCACTGCGATAAGACGGAGAAACTGGCAGGCCTGAGCGCCTCCTTCTCCGAAAGTATCTCGTTAGTTTTACAACGCGTTGATGGAAAGGCTTCAAGGAGAGCCGTGGTGAACACATCCTCAGAAGAGTAAAAATAGCATTGATCATTTGTTCTCAAACAGTGTGTCCTTTGACGATCGCAGCTGTCTCACTGTATGTCAAGCTGAAGTCAGCAGTAGTTCTGTACATTGCAGAATCAGCACAGCGTAGGAACAGGTTTATATCACCTCTAGATCTAGTCTGTGAGTAGATGAGGTAATGAGCTGCCAGCCAAACTGGTGTAGGTTCATCTCTACCACACCAAACAATCCTGCCTAATCCAGCTGTTGATGTTACTCACAGAGGGGATCCAGTGTTCGGATAAGACAGATGATTACCGTTTTCAGCCACTATGCATTGCAATCGCTGATCACTTTTGATGTTAATGTCAAGTGCAAACTGGGGATTATATGGTTTCTAACTGTCTGAAGTTGTGCATTAAATAGTCAAAACTGGCTTAAAGGGCACCTATTATGAAAATTCACTTTGAAAATAAATGTGTGTCGGCAGTGTGTGTACACAACCACTCTATAATGGTAAAAATACACCCACTCCTCTTTTAATCCCTATAAATCATAAACAGTGTTTCAGAATAAGCCTTTTGAAGTTTCTGTGATCTCACATTGTGTGTTTTTGACATAACCTTGTGTGTGTTTGACAGTTTAAGCGCAATAAGATGTGAAAGAGAACTGAGTTTAATACTCACGGGACGCTCCGTCTGACACACAGCTTTCTGTGCGCGTGCTTTGGGTGTGTGTGTGTGTGCGCTCAGAAAACCATATATCAGAAGTTTACACTGATATGGCTTATAGATCATACACTTTCATGATGATGAAGAACTGCAAAGTCACGTGAGCATGAGCGCGATAGAGATGATCATCAACACCACACTGCAAAAAATTTAGTGGTGGGCATAGATACATTTTTTTATTCTAGATTAATCTCACTGTAATCTTGGAATTAATCTAGATTAAAATGGCTCATTTGAATTCTGCTGAAGGCATTCAGAATATGTGTACTCGTAAGTGATCGTTTGTCTTTTTTGTAGTTTGAATAATAAATAACTTCTGTCCCTTTAAGACCTGACGCACGCATGGATCCCAAACACTGTTCCTGTGAGCTGGTTATGACTGTGTTTACGTTAAAACTCACCAAGATGGGCATTGAGACATTTTTGAGTGTATTTGACCATTAATAAGCTGGAAAAAGGAGCTCATTTTGTATGTGTGTGTGCACTTCAGATGCGAGCGCGAAATCTGCGGGAATTAGTAGAATTAACGTTATGTGCAACCCCGCGCGAAATTCAGACCGGTCACACCTAACACGTAGTCATGAGGAAAAAATGTTCAGAGGATTAAACGGACTGAATGAGAGGAGGCGCGCTAAAATATCAAGGTGAAAGTCATCATAACTTGCGTAGTATAGACCCAGCTCCCAACCCAACTTTGAGAATAGATTAATGGCGATATTTTTTTTATCGCCCGATAAGAGTCTCACGCAGGCCCGGATTGGCTAATCGGGAGCACCGGGAAAATTCCCGGTGGGCCGGTCTGTTTTTTTGGCCGCGTGGGCCGTTGTTGTCATGGCACTGGGTTGAAATATGGATGCTGTCCCTAAGCTGCCTGCACTCACAGCAGCCCAACTCTTTTTATTTATTATTTTACCGCAGCCCCACTCTTTTTTATTTCATATTTTCTCGCAGAGTGCAGCCCGCAGGTTAATGATGACGTGATTATCTTTTGACTCCCTGGCCCCGCCCCCGACACAGCACCTTGCAAGTTGCTCAAAATAAAAAAAAGTCAGATAAAAATGGATAATGAAGCGCAAATGCGGCGCTGAAAAGGCCAGAATAAAAAAGAAGAAAGCTTTGGAAACTGACGCGGCCACATGTTCTAAGCTGAGCAGCACATTTTTCCTCAAAAAAACAAATGAAGACGACGAGGCCGGTAAGTAAGCTAACGTAAGTAAGGTAGTTAGGAGCAGTGCAATTTGCTAGCGACCGTGCAAAACAACGTTGTCTGCAAACCACGTTCATGTATCAAACTTTTTCTTGTAGCTCTTCAGCAGCAGCCGCCTCTAGTCCGGTTGGCTGCTAACAGTGTAGAGCAAGGCCCAGTAACGTTACCTAGCTCCAGTCATGAGCCCAACACACCAGAATGGGCAGGTAGGATTGTCATTCAGAAGAACTAATAGTAATGAAGAGCCCTGCTCAATGAAATATGCCCTGAGATAATTAATGATACCTGATGATTCAGCAATACGTTAATGAAACTGACTTTACTTGATTTGAAAGCTTTGTAAAAAGGGGATATTTGTGGCGAGAAATAAATGTAACAAATTTCATTTAGTGTCAGAAAGAGAGCCAGGACCCAGTTGTGAAGAGACTTATGCTCCCACTGAAAGACACAGGTAAGTTGCTATTGTACCATAGTGTGTGAATAAGCAAACATTATCACTGAAAAAAATATTTTCTTACTTTTTATCTTACTTGTTTCCAGTTCAAATATATAAATATTCTTAATTCAAGATACATTTACTAGACAAGTGAAATGGCATAAGAAATTATGTAAGAAATTGTTTTCGGAGGGAAAAAACACTTTTTTGTTGTTGCTTAAAAAAAGCTAAATCTAAAACGATTATTTTTCTTGCACCATTGGTAGATAATATTGATTGTTTTAAGCAAAAAAAATCACTTAATTTTGAGGTGTTTTTCATACTTGTTTAGTAAATGCATGATGTAATAATTTTTTATATATATTTGGACTGGAAACGAGACAAAAATACTAAGAGAAGCATTTTTTTGTTTGTTTGCAGTGATCACATTAGTTACAATATAACAACTTTCTATGCCCAATTGTTACTAGTGACCCATTATGTTTTAATCAAATGATAGTGAATATACAAAGCCCACAATTAAAAGGGAATATGATAAAAGTAATATGAATTAAGCCTGCATATTTTTCCATTTTGAATTTTGAATTTGCTTTGATTTAATTCAATTTAATTTGAATGTGCTTTCCATGTCAAATATGTTAAAGATTACAACATGCTTTTATCGTGATTTAAATACAGGTGCAAAAAGTCAGATAACAGTGCAATACTTGTTTAATTCTTTAACTAATGTTCTCATATTTGTGAAAAATATTTGAAGTTGTAAAGCAGCTGTTTCCTTGAAAAAGAGATGCTACTGTCATTAGAAAGTGCAAAACATTTTATTTTAATCTTTATTTTGTATATATTTATTTTTTCTTAAAGAAAATAGATTCTGATACTGTCCTGTTATTTACTGTTCTAATAAATCTTCACTGTGAAGCAAAACTACTGTTTTTGCAAAATAATTTTCAAAAATACAAAATTACTACTATTGCAGACTTATATTCTGAGGTTTTAATTACATTATTTTAATATAGTCAGTCGTGAACTAAAGTGGGCCGGTCTAAGGCATGAAACTCCAGGGCTGAAAATGAGTCCCAATCCGGCCCTGGTCTCACGTTAACGCAAATGACGGCCCACCACTACAAAAATGCTTGTCTTACTTAGTATTTTTGTCTTGTTTTCAGTTCAAATATCTAAAAAATCTTACATTAAGAAGCATTTACTAGACAAGCAAAAGTTTTTGTCTTGTTTTGGGGGAAAATAACTCAAAATTAAGGAAGTTTTTGTTTAAAATAAGCAAAATAATCTGCCAATGGGGTAAGAAAAATAATCTTGTTTTCTGTTTGAATTAAGATTATTTTGCTTACCCCATTGGCAGATTATTCTGCTTATTTTAAGCAAAAAGTTATTGTCCCCCAAAACAAGACAAAAACTTTTGCTTGTCTAGTAAATGCTTCTTAATGTAAGATTTTTTTAGATATTTGGACTGAAAACAAGACAAAAATACTAAGTAAGAAAAGCATTTTTTGCAGTGCAATGTTTTCAGAGGCATGAGCTGTACAGGCTCCGCCCCTTCTGGATAGTGGGCGGAGCAGCAGCAGCTCATTTGCATTTAAAGATATATGCACAAAAACAGCATGTTTTTCCTTCCACTCAAAAATGGACATTTATAACATGATCTGTGGGGTATTTTGAGCTGAAACTTCACACACACATTCTGGAGACGCCTGAGACTTATGTTACATCTGATAACTTAGTGTGGTTGACTAACAGTGAAGGTTATTTTTATGTTTTATGTCATAATTCTTTGTTGTCGTACCATGAAACCGTAATGAAGAAATCTTAGACAGCAGGATACGAACACTGATATATTGATGCATTATTTTGGTCTCACACATAGAGGTTATGTGTTTCTGCTGTGTTATTTTAAGCTGTTGTTGAGGTTTTAAGTGCCGTATGTTCAAAGCCAGTCTGATTGCATCTGGAGCACCAGTTATCACCACAGGATACTGTCGTTTTTTTCCCCTACTCTTCACTGCAGGCACTTTTAAATGGATGTGTTGTTGTTTTCATTTCGTTTCCAGAAGCCTCCATTCCGTCGCTGTGACGTTCGGCTAACTCTCCTGTCCTCCGTTGCTATCATTAGCATTGGGCTAATGCCGCGGGCGTCCTGAGTCAGTTCAATCTGCTGTTCAGGGCCCAGAGCCAGTCAGATTCCTCATCAAAACACTGCAGGACGCCAACTAAAGACAGATCACAACAGACGGGGAGCCTCCTTTCTGCTTAGTGTGAGATTAACTCAGTCCTGGTTAACTGTAGGTCATTTACAGCTTGGCAGAAAGTAGAGGATCGTTTCTGGGGAGATGCGTCATGGGTCACTGTACATATAATACTTTGCTTTGGTTATACTTGCACTGGAAAAGACGGCAAACAGGCTATTGACTGTGAGTTACGTAGTCAATTCGTTTCTTGACACTGTTGTTTTCGCTTGCAAATCGACAGTACAAATCCACAAATCTTAGTTTCATACGCTTGAAACTTGATTTACGCCGTTGCAAAGCTTCCTTTGCACATGCAAATTAAATTTACGCTTGCAATCTTATGTACACTTTCACAAATCTTACCCTGTGCAAGCAAATCTATTTGGCATCTCTGTTTTTGCAGCTTTAACAAACAATCTCGTTCACAGATCATCATTTCAAGTTCATGTTTATTCGAAAGTGACGGAAAGCGAGGAAATCTGAGCGGAGGAGAGGTTTACTTTGTAGTTAGTCTGTCCATTTCCACTACTTTGACCCATTTAGACAGTTTGGCAGGCCGTGTTGTCTTTGTATTGTCTTACTTTTGTTCTGATGAAAGGCAGTGAAAGCCAAGAAACTCAATCGATTATCACAGGAAAATCACACACAGGACTGCATCTGAAGTAGTGATGGGAAGTTCGGTTCTTTTCCGCGAACCGGTTCTTTCGGACAGTTCTAGTTTTAACTCCTTACGTAATGACGTCATTTCTGTCATACCGGCGGATGAAAATACATTAAAACACATTCATATAAAGTAATTTGTAATCATAACTTAGTATAATAATAATAATAATCATCATCATCTTGGATAAGTTCTTACATTTCCTTTTTCAAAAGCACTCAATACAGCCACTGTGGTGCAAACGCGGATGTTTACACAGATTAAATAAACTTATATTGACATAACATAAACTTACACAAGTCCTCGGTTCACCCGTGCTCATATTATCAGCACAGCATCAGCTGTCCGAGAGAAACAGTTCGGTTCAGCTGTCATGCATGCTCACTTTGCTCAGTCTCTCAGCTCATCGGTTCTCAGTATCAAACGTGTTCGAAAGAACGAACATGTCCAAAAGAAACGGTTCTCAATTCTGTACTGATGATCCAAGAACCGCTGTATCAGTGTATATGTGTGCTGAGCTGAGAACTGCTGCAAGCTGAATATGTAGTCTATATCAAAACTACTGTTTTGATGAATACATTTTAAGATTTATATCAACTTCTTTAGAAATTAAATAAGCTGTTCTTGAAAAATATCATGCATTATTGATAAAACAAATAAATGTTTATTTTGACCGTTTTACAATCCATGCATTGTGTTTCCAAACTTTAAAATAATACAGTGATAAGACAGCAATTATGTGATGAACATGTTTAAAACATGATTCATTTTATACACTTGAAACCTGCATTTTGTTCCTCTGAACAAATGACATCCAGCTCGACATTCGCATTCTCAGCTCATCGGTTCTCAGTATTGAATGTGTCCGAAAGAAACGGTTCTCGATTCTGTACTGGTGATCCGAAAACCGCTGTACATTCGGTAGTACAGGCGCATGCTCAGTATCAGCTTCTCGTGAGTTCTCATCAGTTCTCTCAGCACAGCACGTCTCAGTTCAGTGAACTGTTGGAGTTACTAGAGTAACATATTTAAGGATATTAGTTATTTCTTGTCGGAGGGACCGTCACTCATGTCAGAAAGTGAGAAGCTTTAGTAACTTGTGGATTAGCGCTGACTCGAGACGTGAACCGTTTTAGAACGATTCAGTCCAATTTGGTGAACTGGTTCGACTGGTTCACTAAAAAGAACCGGATAAAAAGAACCAGATAAAAAGAACGATTTGTTCACGAACCGGACATCACTAATCTGAAGGATTAATTAGTAGGGCTGGATAAAAAAATATTGATTTCTCGATTTCAGAGATTTGTTTGTCTTGAGAAAATTTGCCATGTATTGTACCTGATACACTATATACAGAATTATATATTGAATCTAATCGAAATCAAATCAAATTGCAAGCTTATGAATTTGTGTCAATATTTGTGTTGTCACACTCAAGTTTCTGTCAATCTCATGCCCATCTTGAGTACCTGTAGTATTGCATCCTTCATATCTCTGAAAAGTCTTTAGTTTTATTATATTTATAAAAGAAAGAAACTCTGTACCGAGTCTCTCTGAATAAACCTGAGCGGCTGGAGGCGTATCGATTAGGGTGGGCAGAGTTAAAGAGCGTCTGAAAGCTATGACATCCTTGAAAAAAGTAAAAAAAACCCTGTTGTCCTAAATAAACGATGGCTATCAATCAGATTCAGCCATACATATATGATCCAGAGGCTGAAATTGAAGCGGAGCAGCAGCAATACAGCAGTACGTCTCTATGTGGTACTGTAACTGAATATATTTGAGTAATGGGGAAAGACGCAATGTCTCGAGACAAGTTTTTTAAAAGTTGAAATGATTTTAACTTGAGCGCTGTGTTTTTAGAACACCATGTCATGCGCGAGTTTTACAACTGTTTACTCATGGTTTATGAGGACATGATTCAGTTTATGGACTATTGAATGTGACTTAACGTTAGCAGTAGCAAGCGTAACAGTTTTGCACGTCAGACTAATGCGTGTTTACATAGAAAAACAATGGAATAGTATTGTGCGCATTGTGTGATTGTGTGAACGACCCCTAGGTTTAATATTAAATACTTTATATAGTTCAACATATTTTCCCACTCTTAATGTATTGTTGTTTTGAGTGGTTTTACAATAAACAAACAGACACTTATAGTGGTCAGCTAAACAAATGTATTTAAACACACACCATACATCGCATGCCCCATTGATAAATTAACTATACGTTCATGTTGTTTACTTGATGTGCAACAAAAAACACTTGCGCAACTCCGGGAAAACAAACTCCATCCACTGTCCCCTTAACGCTGGGTTCTTTGGGAAGCTGTACAGGGTTGTCTTGCCCTGACAACCAAAAACACAATTATTTGGTGAGCTTGTTGATTTCATGAAGTCCTGTGACCTGTGCAGCGCAGCCGGCGACATCCCGGCGTGCTTTTGCTCTCTCGCTCTGACCGATACGGCCCATACAAGGAAATTCTACCCTTGTTGACGACGCCAATACTCTAAAAAAAACTTTTAAAAAAACTTTTGTTTTTTGGCACAGAAATACTCCATCAAATGTCCAACAAATTTGTTGTCTTTAACAGTGTAAAAAACTCAGAATGCATGACATACATTACACCCCCCCCCCCCTTAATATAAATGACGTGTGTTTTTATAAGCAGGTAAAATACTGCATCACATACAGTGATAAACACAATATTACAACCTTTAGAAGT
This sequence comes from Gobio gobio, assembly GCF_949357685.1. Taxonomy (NCBI): domain Eukaryota; kingdom Metazoa; phylum Chordata; class Actinopteri; order Cypriniformes; family Gobionidae; genus Gobio; species Gobio gobio. The sequence goes on from NC_137114.1 coordinate 54,247,154, forward strand.
CATCTGTGATTTGCACAGAACTATGGGGGACGTGTAAGTATATTTACACCGTGTGCTGTAGAGATTAGTTGTTTTTTGAGGTTCACTTATGATGCTAATGAAGTTTTTTGCATAGAAAACAAACACATTTGGGGAAAACGATTAATTTTACTCTCGTTCTAACCCTGAAATTATCAATTTTTAAGTCTTGTCAGTAAACGCCCACTGTTATGATTGGCTAACGTCATTGCATCGGAAACGGTATCAACGCCCACTCGCTGTTGAAAACATGATCCATATAAAACCGCCGTCAGCAGGCAGCATCTGCCAGTAATGAACTCCAAACACATTAAGAGGGAATAAAACAAGAGCCAAACAAACTGGAATGATTAGAGGCTCGACATAACACACCGTAATTAGTTAAAACCGGCTATTAGTGATGTTTGAATTGTTCAAAACATGGATAGATTGATGTCTGAAGTCAGTAAATCATAATCTCAAACTTTTGACATTCAGTCGCATTAATGCAAGAAGAAGAATTACTGTAAACATTTTAAGATCAACACGAGAATCTGTTTACTTTCCTAATAGCTCATTTACTTATCCCATTGTGAATTATTCATCAGTGCACTTTATTCCATAGAAGCAAGTGTGTAATAGCTTATAATAACATGTTCGTGACAGAGAGTGAAAATGAAGATGGAAAATGATAATTTCTACAAATATTTGATGAAAAAAAACTTTGCCCTTAACATCTAACACGTAATATAAAGATCTGAAAATGCTTTTCATAATGTTAACTAACAGTCAAATATCACAAGCATGATGATTTGGAAATGAGCCGTTTTTCTTCAGGGAATGTTTGTAAATTTAAGCATGCTGTTTTGCGTGTATGCAGTGCTAATAGCAGCTGTTTGACACGTATAATCACACGCTCAGCAGGTGCCATTACACGGGAGATCACATGATCACATGAGCTCAGAGATCTACACACACATAAACACATCCGAGCAGACAAACATCACTTACAGAAATGAGCTGCACTCCAGGGGACGATTATCACTGAATAACGCTTTAGATTTCAGTCTCTTCCGCACACAAAACAATTGCTTTTTCTCCTTTTTAGAGCTTCAAATTTCTATTATTATTTTGAAAAGTGCTCCGTGATAAGTTTTCGTTTTGTAAGTCAGGTTTGAAACGACATAAGATTGAGTAAATAATTTTTGTTCTTTTTTTTCTATAAACTTTTATAACAATTATATATAATGTTTAGATATTATTAATTTTATTATTGTAAATTTTCTCTTTTTTTAAAAAAGACGTATAATTATATATAAATATATAAAATATAGACCTAATGTAAATCATTTTATTTAGTATATATATATATATATATATATATATATATATATATATATATATATATATATATATATATATATATATATATATATATATATATATATATATATATATATATATATATATATATATATATATATATTTAACATAACTTTATATATATATATATATATAAAGAGAGATATAGATACTGTCACGGTTGGTTTCGGGTTTTGTTTCATGTTTATGTTTTTTATGTCTTCTATTTTGTAATTTCGCAATCATTCCCTTCCCATCTTGTGATCATGTCATGTGCTTCCCTAGTCTCTTGTGTCATGTTGTCATTGGTTGATTTAGTCATGTGGGTTCTCAGTTCAGTTCTGTCATTGGTTCATTGTTCTTGATTGTTCACAGGTGTGTCTTGTTAGTCATTAGTTTCTCTGTATTTAATGCCGCATTCCAGGCAACCCGTAACCTGTGTTTTTCCAACCTTCTACCCGTGAAAGTGCACTGGAACGCCAGTCAAACCCGATGTACTCCCAGTTATGAGCTCTGACGTCACATAGCCCGTGAAACTACAATGGCAGCCCCTACGGATGCGGTATTTATGAAACAAATATACAAATAACGTAAAATAAAAGGTATAACAGCTTCTCTTGCCGTATGCGCCGTTTTTCTCCTCTGTTTCCTTCAAATAAGCAAGCAGTGAGCACCTTTAGCGATAGAAATGATTGTAAATGTACCGTACGGTCCGCCATGCTTTGTGTACATCTAGCTACCACAATTTTTCAAGATTCAAGAGTTTTATTTGTCACATACACAGTTATATACACAATATACAACTGGCAGTGAAATGTAAACAGGTCCGCTCCATGGACAGTGCAAATAACAGTTACAAGAACACAAGGGGAAATTAAAATAGAAATAGAATAAAATTAGAATAAAAAGTATTAACATAAGTAGAGTTATAAATAAATCAAGTAAGATAAAAATAGGAAATAAGATAAAAATAAAAAAATAAAATAAAAATATAAAATATAAAATAAGTGGATATGATAAGTGAGAAACTGTAGACTTAAAAATAAGTGGTTAACATAAAATATATATATATATATATTTATATATAGAGAAGTATGATGTGCATGCAATAGGTATAATTGCAAATGGAGTATAATGTGCAAACAGGAGTATGATGTGCAAACAGGTTATTACAGGTTGTTACACAGTAACAATAGGAACGTAAAGTGCAGTGCAATGGCAGTATGTGGATGTTAATGTTTAAACTCTTGCGCTCAGCCAGTTTGGCGTGACTTTGCCTGGAACGCTACAAAGTCGTGAGTCGTGGTTTGAAGTTGTAACTTAAAGGGCTCAAAAACCTGGCTGGAACGCAGCATAAGCCCTCATGTTTGCCATGTGTCTTTGTCTAGTGTCGTCCGTGTAAGACATTGTTGGTGAGTTTGGTAAGTTCTTGTTTTGCCTTTGTTGTTTGTATCTGCTCGTGTTCTGTTAAATAAAACTGCACTTGGGTTAATCACCAAGCTCGCCTCCAGTGGTCTTCGTTACAGATAGTGATGGCAAAATGAGGCTTTCTGAACCTCTGAGACCTCGCAGCCACCAAAAGGTTCATTACCCGAAGCTTCATTCATCATTGCTCACTAGTGACACCTATCTACTGTGCAAAGAATAGCAGACAAATCCATTAATCCTGAGCCAATGACCTGAGCAGACATTTGTCCATTGCCTGGGTATAAAATAAAATATGTATCTTTCTCTGTCTGACTTTACTTGCACAAAGACAACTGTCAGACACACTGTTAATTAATTATGAATAAATAGTTTGGATAGTGACAGTATGAACGACAAAAGTGATGCTGTGTTGAGTGCAGTGCTTATGGTGGAGGGAACGTAATGAAACTAACGGCAACAGAGCAGTCTGGGGTGGGAAAAGTTAAGAATTGTTGCTGGTTTTTGTGTAGTTTTAGTGCAGTGCCTATGAGTCTTAGGATTTAGTGGAGCAAACTGCAACAGCAATTTGGGGTGGGTGAAGGAAGGATTATAATTGATTTTTATTGAGGAACAGAATGTTTTGAAGTGTGTCGGGGGTTTAGACGATTCCTCTTCTTGGACAAAACCTCTTCAGCCTTGGAAAAGATCCTTTCACAAGGAACAGAGGATGAACATAAAAATGCCAGTGCCAGCTGCTATACAGTAAGTGCGGATACTGATGATTCTGTTGAGCCCAATAAACTAGTGGATCCTCAGATCTTGTGTGATTTACTTCCGATAAATACCGGTCCACTTCAACACTAGCATCTGTTGCACTTGAGCTCCTTCTACTGTGATCAACCGTGCTATACAGCAGATGCCAAAGACACCTAATAATAGAGGGAAAGATGGCGCGAGTTTCGAACTTGAAGCGACACTCAGACTGAAGAGATGACATATTCCACACAAACCGAGGCCTTGTTTGTCATTGGTCATGTGATTTCTTCGTTAACAACACAAGCCTCGAATCAGGGCTTCATCTGGCACGCCAATTTATTCTCGACACAAGCGCAGATGCCTCGGTTCAAATGTCACATCACTAGTTACAGATGCATTTAAATATATAATATAATAGATCTTATTATTGTTATTTGCTATTTGTAAAAATGTATTATAATAAATGTAAATATTATGTCTATAATATATATTGGAAAAGAGCACATTGCTAAGTTTTTGTTTAGTAAGTCCGGTTTGGAATGCATGAGTAAGTAAATGTTTTTTTTTGAAAAAAATTTTTTTTGGGGGGGGGGGGGGGGGGGGTCTTTTCCTTTAATATTTATAGCAACGCACTAGTCATGCACATGATGTCATCTTTATCTCTGGCCTGTGATTGGATGATTTTCTTTAGTCTTATCGGACAGAATCAGCAGTTGTTTCTTGTGTGTCTTCTGTAAATCTCTTAGGGAGGAGGACTTAGGTGAAAACAATTAATCGGCTGCGAGGTTAGTTTGAGCGATTGATTGGATGATTGAAGGGAAGAGAGCTGGCATCTGCTAAAACGCATCAACAGCACAGGCCGTGAGAGACATGAACTTTATTTGAATGTTTTGTCAGGTTCTTAAATGAACGGTGCGGCCAAAAAATGAACAATCGGTCATCGTTTGCTCACCCTGGTGTTTTTTTCTTCTTCCCTGGAACACAACACAAGATGCAATGAAAGTGAAACCTTCAAAAATTACTGAAGGCAAGACTCTACAGGAGAAAACACTTGGGGTTACTTGACTGTAACCCTGTTCCCTGATAAAGCGGAACGAGATGCTGCATAAGCTTATGCAAATGGGGATGTCTTTGACATAACCAGCTGTGAAAATAGTGTGAAAACACGTCAATGAAATTGACCCGGGAGGTATTTATAGCCTCGGCTGGTGACGTCATAGGCGCACCTGCTGCACGAGGCTATAAATAGATGAGCTTCAGCTGGAGCAAACCAGATCTTCTTTGTTTGAAGACCAGTCCTGAAGCATCATCAGCACGGCCTAGCAATGCAGCATCTCGTTCCGCTTTATCAGGGAACAGGGTTACAGTCAAGTAACCCCAAGTGTTCCCTTTCAAAAGCTACACTCAATGCTGCATAAGCTTATGCAAATGGGAACGAGAATACCCACGCCGCCGTGCTTGATGGTGCCTGGACCCCTTACGGTTGTGTAGGTGTGCACAAGAACGCAAGAAGCCTCAGGCATTAGCCTGTGATGTCGACTCAAGGACATGAGAGCCCAGAGTGGCATGAGCATCCAAGCTATAAAGTCTTAAGAATGTGTGCGGAGAGGACCAACCTGCCGCATCAAACACTTTGTAAGGGAGCACCCCTTGCTAACGCAGTAGAAGAGGCGACTCCCCTGGTGGAGTGAGCCCTTAATCCTATAGGTGAAGCTTGACCGCGCGCCTCATAGGCAAGAGCAGTAGCATCCCTGACCCAATGTGACATTGTTTGATGGTGGCAGAACCTCTGTTACGGCCCCCATGGCAAACAAACAGTTGCTCTGACTTACGCCACTGGCTAGTGCGGTGGACGTAGGCCTGAAGAGCATGGACTGGACACAGTCTATGAAGTTTCTCCTGATCCGGCGTTGTGAACGGCAGAGGGCAGAAGGTTTCAAGAGTGACAGGATGTACAGTCGACAAAGGAACCTTAGGCAGGTAGTCAGGGTGGGGATGCAAAATCACTTTCACCAAACCTGGGGCAAAGTCTAAGCAGGATGGCGATATTGACAGAGCCTGCATGTCCCCAATTCTTTTCAGAGAAGTTATAGCCATAAGAAAAACCATCTTTAGAGTCAGAAGTTCGTCAGACGCTGATTCTAGAGGTTCAAAGGGGGTCTCAACCAGACCCTCGAGGGCTAAAACTAAGTCCCATGAAGGGATCTTGGCTCTTAATGGAGGCCACAACTGCCTGGCACAACAAAGTGAGCAGGCAGAAGATGCCTCCCAAGCGGCACCCCATCCACCAGGGCATGGCAAGCCAAAAGAGCGGCCACATAAAGCCTGAGAGTGGAGGGGAAAGCTAATGTTTCAAAGGGGGTCTCAACCAGACCCTCGAGGACTAAAGCTAAGTCCCATGAAGGGATCTTGGTTCTAACAGGTGGCCTCAACCGCCTACCCCACGAATGAAGCGAGCGAGTAGAGGATGTCTCCCGAGCGGCACCCCATCCACCAAGGCGTGGCAAGCCGAAAGAGCGGCCACATGAACCCTGAGAGTGGAGGGGCAGGTGCCTGATGACAACTTTTCTTGCAGAAAATCCAGAACTGAAGTTACCTGGCAGTTGACTGAATCTACATTGTGTCATACACCACCTTTCAAAGACACCACATTTATTAGCATAAACTTTCCGAGTGGAGGAAGCTCTAGCACTTAGGATGGTCTCAATAACTGCAGGCGAAAGCCCCGTGTCCCTCAGTTGGTGCCCTTCAGGGGCCAAACATGAAGGTTTCACAGGTCGGGCCTGGAATGGAATATCGTGCCCTCTGCCTGAGACAGAAGGTCCCTCCTCGCCGGAATCGCCCAAGGCGAGCCGTTGAGGAGAGACACTATCTCCGAGAACCAAACCCTGTTCGACCAACGCAGCGCTATTGATAAGAAGCAAGACCCTTGTTGGCGAACCCCGGCTAGAACTCCCAGGAGCAGAGCGACTGGAAGGAGGGCATACAGACGCATTTTGGGCCATGTATGAACCATCACATCCAGACCCAGCTGGGCTGGGTGACAGAGAGAAGCAGGGACATTGCGCTGTTTGAGAAGAGGCGAAGAGGTCCACTCCCTGTGGTCAGCTCTGTAAAATCTGATCCAGATCTGCTTGACTACTTCTGGGTGGAGTTTCCACCCCCCCATCTGTAACTCTGTCTGGACAGTAAATCTGCTCCCACATTCAATCGCCCTTGAATGTACACTGCTCGAGTGACAGGAACTTGTTCTGAGCCCAGAGAAAAATCTGTCTCGCTATTCTGATAGCGTGAGCACAGACCCCCCTGGTGATTATATATGAGATATTTAGCTGTACTGTCCACCCGCACTAGGACATGACAGCCCCTCAATTGGGGGAGAAAGTATTTCAGGGCCAGAAATACAGCCGTCAACTCGAGGCAGTTGATGTGCCAACTGAGTTGATGACCCTCCCATTCCCGTTGGGCTGGACGACCACTTAAGGCCGCACCCCAGTCCGTCAGGGAAGCGTCCGTCGTTAGCAACTTGCGACGACAAGGTACGCCTAGAGTGGGACCCAAGGCAAAAACCGGGGTCTGAACCACATAGTTAGTGTACGAAGCCACATGGCGCGCCACTTTATTTGCCTGAGGATTGGCCCTAAGTCCTCTGGCTTTGAGCCACAACTGAAACGGTCTTATGTGCAACAACCCCAAAGGGAAACCCGTGGATGCTGATGCCATTAGACCTAACACTCTGGTGCTGATGATCAGTAAGATCTTGGTCTAGCCTGACTTTGCTCAGGGAATACTGAATGGTCTTGATTCAAGCCACCTTGGTGACCAAAAACCGAACAAACCCTAGATAAGTCGTTCTCTGGGCAGGAGAAAGAACACTTTTCTTGGTGTTGAGTCTCAACCCTAGAGAAACTAGATGAGCTAACACACTGTGTTGAAGCACCATCTCATGTGATTGTGCTAATTTTAGCAATCGCCTCTGTAATTCAAAATTTGAATGCCCCGGAATCCCAATGGAGCCGGTAATACATCCATACATTTCTTATACGTGCGGTTACAAGGCTAGCCGAATGGAAGACCCGAAATTGGTAAGCTTTTGCCCCCAAGAGCGAAACTCAGGAACTTCCTGTGTTGTGGCAGTCTTTATATGCGAATACATGCGTCCTTCGGATCAATCGTGCCGAATCCAATCACAATGTTGAATATGCGACACGACCGCCTTCACTGTAACATCTTAACCTTGAGTACTTTAACTGCTTCACGGTTTAAGACTCGAAGATCTAAGATTGGACACCCCCCCACCCTACCGGGGACCAGGAAGTAACTGCTGTCACTTGTGACAGTACGAACGCCAACTCCGCCTTCACGGAAGTGGAGACCACGCCGTTCAAACACGGAGGACGACAAATAAATTAGTTTACTAATTTTACTGTGCTTAACACCCATGCAGAAACGCCTGGCAGAAGTTCACACGCTGCCTGAGACTCTGAGAGTGACAATTTTAACACTTCCTGTTGAGGGGATGTTAGACGTTCTATGTCCTGGATGATAGCAGGATTTAAACACTGAACGTCTAACATTTCACTGGAAACCACTGCCCCCACGAATCACCAGAGGCGGCGGGGATGGAGTGGTTTTGAGGATAACGGGGTGGGGCAAGCAAATGTTTGACATGCCCTGTCCCGTGGGGGCAGACTGGGCACCTGACCACCGGACTTCTTATATTGATGACAGACCCGAGGTCTGCCCTGAGAGGTTGTTGAGGATGACGAGCTGGTCCCCAGTCTTTACGAGGGAGAGCACGACTCACCACACTCTGCTTATTACTCCCCTGAATCTTGAAGGACCGAAGAGAGGTTATGTGGCTGACAGCCCCTCCCCTTGAGTGCATTGAGGAAGAAACTGAGTGAACACTTCCTCATGTTTCTTCCACTCCTTTAAATCTGGCCACTACAGAGTTAACTGAGTCACCAAATGAACCACTCAAATCCTCCAGATGGTCAGACTGATATGCCTGCAAGACAGCCATTGTGTGCAGCACAGCACCAGCCTGTCCCCTTATATTTATAATTCTTATATAAATCATATACAATATATATTATATATATATATATATATTCCATATAAAATAATATACAATATATAATTCATACATATATAAGCTTTGCCCACGACAGCCGACGTTTATTTTCTACATGGCTTCGTGGGGAGGTATGTCTCTTTAATGAAAATGCAGACCCAGGCGAGAGATAGCTCGTGAGCGTCTCCCACCTGGGGTATTCTCACATATCAACGCGATTTCGCACCCATGATAGTCGAAAATGTCGACGTCAAGGGTACAAAAACACGTGAAGTAAATGTTTTTTCTAGACAGAAACCTCAAGCTCACTGCGTTCGGGGATCTCTCATTCACGGTACCAGACAAACTGCCCTGGCCACCGCGCGAACAACCACCTCGATAAATTCCTCGTCTATCATGTGAGGAACGATCGCAAGCAGCTGCTCGAGGTCCGCGGACCCAGAGATTCATCATCATTCCCCGCGCGAGCCGAAGAAACGCCGGAGCGCGCTTCGGGATCACGCGGGGAAACATGCATTTGTTGAGCGAGCAAGCGAAAGGGACGGACCCGTCTCTTGCTCGTCAACAAACCCATTCGAGAGCTCCGAAAACTGGTGCGGACTGAAAGTAGCCCAGACGAGCATAAAGCATTCTAACTGCAAAGGCTTGCAATGCTCGCACTCGTCTGACTCAATGCAGCAACCGCATGCTCTTCCCCAAACACACACAGCAATAAACGTGTGCATCCAGTTCTGTTATTTGAAAGAGAACATGGATATACAGCGTTTTACTCTGCTGACTCGTTTCCAACTGATCAGATTTAACTAGAACTCTTTCCACTAATGTTTCTTTGTAACAGAGATGAGAAAGAGAGAGAAATCTGCACACTGCCATGTTGAAAACTAACTCCTAACAAAGATCTCGAGTCGAGTCTTGAAAGAGAGAGAGAATTTTTTTTTTTTTTTTTTTCAGAGACTTTGTAACACACCATAACACAGAGTTGGTCTGAAAACAAAAAGACCTGGTTTGCTCCAGCTGAAGCTCATCTATTTATAGCCTCGTGCAGCAGGTGCGCCTATGACGTCACCAGCCGAGGCTATAAATACCTCCCGGGTCAATTTCATTGACGTGTTTTCACACTATTTTCACAGCTGGTTATGTCAAAGACATCCCCATTTGCATAAGCTTATGCAGCATTGAGTGTAGCTTTTGAAAGGGAACATGCATTGGTCAAGTTTGAGGTATTGGGCTATTTATTCTTTTCATAATGTGTTGTTTCAGAATAGTGGAAAGAAAACATCAAAAATAGGCTTTTAAGTGTATTTTATTTCACTATATAAATTTGCGTCTGTAAATTTGAATTGCTATTTAATACTTATTTTTAAAGATTTTTTCTCCACTTCAGCTGCACTTATATACACCAAAACTTACAGTTTTATTCCCATCTATATTCTGAATTTTTTTACTGAGGGGTTTGTTCATAACCCATCATAAACCCTGATATTTATTTAACATTTTATTCCTAAAAACATGGTGACATTTTATTTATGTTCTTCTGTATGTTGAAAAATATGAATACAAACTATAATAGCATATCAATAATTAGAGGATTTTACCGATACTGATAGCTAGGTTGGACCACACTTGCGATAACCGATTAATCGGCCGATAGTTTTTAAAATGGATACTAGATAAAAAATAAATAAATAAATAAACTTGACACTCTAAGTAAAACAGTATTGAACCATGAAAATGGCTAAATTATATATGTAAATATGAATACATAAAAAAAGTTCTAACAGAACAAATTCTACAGAAAATAATTTAAACATTAAAATCATATTATAAATAAATGTTTCTTTAGCCATAACCTAGAAACATGTATGTAAATGTCATAGGTAACAGACTGCAAGGCCCATTTGTTAACAAGGATGTATTAGCTTATTTAGCTATCTCACATGAACTATATGCATTATGCAATATAGATTTTACATTATACATTTGAGCAATACAATTGTACCTTGGTCATTCGTGTTAGTTCATAGTGTATTAACTAAGATTAACAGATAAAACTAACAATGAACAATACTTAATGTTACAAATGGAATTATATTGTTAAGTGTTACCATTTCATATAAATCCAAACAGTCATGCTTTTTTCGGAGACTTGGCAAATATCTAATCTAAATAACAAAATATGTATTGAAATCGAATGGGTTTCTGATTTGTTTATATATCTGTCGGCTGCTTGACGATACAGTATCTCACATCACGAGTTGTTACATTGTTTTAACTGCTTGGTGTACTGCTAATGTAATGCTAATGCTGATGTCCTCTCAGCCTAGACTACAAAGTGCACACATGCTGCTGTTCTTTCCCTGCTGATGCAGCATCTAGTCAACAAATTAATTATTTTATAACGATTTAGCAACATGTACTGAAGTGCTCTGTATTCATATCGTTTCGCTGTCTGTGTTTTAAACGCACATCTGATGTGTCAGCGCTCTCCGTTCAGTGCGCAGCCTCATGTGTCAATGTAAACAACGTCAGTGATAGTTTTTATTTTGCCTCTAGAGGCCGCTCTCGTGCTATGCAATGCCAGCAGACCCTTCTCAGAGCTCTTGTACTGTGTAATGAAAGTCAGCGTACCCTTTTCAGCTGCTTCAGCAATGGATGCAACACGGAAAAACTATTGGTATGGATTTTTACAGATAACTGATTGTTCCACCAATCAGCTATTAGTGCCGATTAATCGGCAAAAGTGTTGAATCGGTCAACCTCTATCAATAATACTAAAAATAATCAAAATACACTTTTTAGTGTTTTATTTTATTGCACTTTTTTCAATTTCTGTCTGTAGATTAAATTTACAATGCACATCTTTATGATCTTCAGCAGCACTTATATACACCAAAACTTACAGTTTTATTCCCATCTATTTTCTGAAGGTTTTTAGTGAGCGGTTTGTTCATAACATCATTCACCTGATAAATATTTAACATTTTATTCCTAAAAACATGGTGATTTTATTCTTCTTCTGCCTGTTGAAAACTGAACACAAACTATGATAACATATAAATAATATTAAAAACATCTACAATACATGTTTAAGTGTTTATTTTATTGCACATTATCAATTTCCGTCTGTAGATTTAAATTACAGTACATACCTTTAGAGGCTGTGAGTTTTTTATCCACTTCAGCTGTACTTATATACACGAAAACTTACAGTTTTATTCCTATATATATATTCTGAAGGTTTTTAGTGAGGGGTTTGTTTATAACATCATTCACCTGATAAATATTTAACATTTTATTCCTAAAAACATTTTTTGTCTTTTGCCTGTTGAAAAATATGAACACAAAATAAAATAGCACATAAATAATATTAAAAACATCTAAAATACACGTTTAAGTGTTTATTTTTTTTGCACAGTATCTGTAGATTTAAATTACAGTACTTATCTTTTAAAATCTGTGAGTTTTTCCTCCGCTTCAGCTGCACTTATATACACCAAAACTTAGAGTTTTATTCCCATCTATATTCTGAAGATTTTTAGTGAGGGGTTTGTTTATAACATCATTCACCTGATAAATATTTAACATTTTATTCCTAAAAACATGTTTTTCTTTTGCCTGTTGAAAAATATGAACACAAACTAAAATAGCACATAAATAATATTAAAAACATCTAAAATACATGTTTAAGTGTTTCAATTACAGTATTTATCTTTAAAGTCTGTGAGTTTTTCCTCCGCTTCAGCAGCACTTATATACACCAAAACTTACAGTTTTATTCCCATCTATATTCTGTAGATTTTTAGTGAGGGGTTTGTTCATAACATCATTCACCTGATAAATATTTAACATTTTATTCCTAAAAACTTGGTGATTTTTTGTTCTCCTGCCTGTTGAAAACTGAACACAAACTATAATAGCATATAGATAATATTAAAAACATCTACAATACATGTTTAAGTGTTAATTTTATTGCACATTATCAATTTCCGTCTGTAGATTTCAATTACAGTACATACATTTAGAGGCTGTGAGTTTTTCCTCCGCTTCAGTTACACTTACTGTATATACACCAAAACTTATAACATCATTCACCTGATATATATTTAACATTTTATTCCTAAAAACTTTTTTTTTTTTTTTTTTTTTGTCGAAAAATATGAACACAAAATAAAATTGCACATAAATAATATTAAAAACATCTAAAATACATGTTTAAGTGTTTCAATTACAGTATTTATCTCTGTGTATAGTATAAGTCTGTGAGTTTTTCCTCCGCTTCAGCTGCACTTATATACACAAAAACTTAGAGTTCCCATTCAGTCGGTCACGTTCGACGTACGTCGGACGTACCGACGAATTGGGATCACTTCTGGGAGCCCCTATCAGCTTCGAGCTATCTAGAACCGGCCAATGAACAATTGGCGTGCGAGATTTGCATCTCGCGCTCCGCCCCGCGCCGCGGGTATAAACAGGAAGCGAGAGCGAATGCACGCTGTCATTCACTTCGGAGCCACACGGCAGATGAAGAGGACTCTCAACGCTACACTGCTTGAGTTTATCGCTGCTATCAGCAAGTTATTTAGAAGACCGGAGAATCCAGGAAACGCGTGTTGGAGAGACGGCACATTCCAGCGGGATCCGCGCTGACTCATCGGCTGCCTCTGCAAGCAGAGAAAAACTGCTGTTTTAACAGCAACAGCAAATCCTGTTGGTCTGGTTGGGCGTTTTTCCTGCTGAGTACAGGCACGGGCTGCACAACAATCCCGTGCGCTGTCGCGTTTCCCCCTGAGTGCTTCAGCACAAGAGCGTTTCCTCACAAAAAGAGTTCACGGGTGACGTGCCGTCCTTTTCAGGATGTCTTACCACCCGTGCGTTTCTGGATGCGGTCGTTCCCTGTCCCCTGCTGACGGTCACAATCGCTGTCTCACGTGTTTGGGCATACAGCACGTTGAGGCGGCGTTTGTGGATAGTTCATGTTCCCACTGCGGGAACATGACTATCGCGGAGCTTAGATCGAGACTCTCCTACCTCCGGGCTGGGGGAGTCCCCTTACCCATCCCACGAACCAGGGCTGCCCCTAACCCGGGTGGACCTGCTTCTTTGGATGGCCAGGGTGATCTGAGGATCACGTTTAGGGCAAACCCGCCGAGTCAATCTCCGCAGGCCCCTATTCCCTCTGCTCCGCAGCCGGTAGAGCCTCCAGGAGAACCCGCTGGACCCTCCCACGGGAGACCAGTGGTGACTTTTGGAGCTCCAGCAGATGAACAGATGTCAATCGCTGCATCGGAGGGGGAGTTTCAGTCCTCGGGGGATGAAGGTTCAGTTGTACTGCCTCCCTCTGGGAGAGTGGCAACGGCTGCACCGGACCCTGAGATGGCTGCTATGCTTTCCCGGGCCGCCGAAAGGGTTGGGCTCGAGTGGAACCCTCCACCGTGTCCCGAACCCTCTAGGTTGGACGATTGGTTCCTCGGGGTGGGTCGCGCTGGTTCTCAGCGTCCCGCCCCGACACCTTTCTTCCCGGAGGTGCATGAGGAGCTCACGAGGTCGTGGAAGGCACCTTTTTCTGCCAGAAACCGGCCGAGTGACTCCTCCCCCCTCACTACTCTCGACGGCGGACCAGCCAAGGGTTACGTGGGGATCCCGCCAGTGGAGCGCGCCGTCGCGATGCAACTGTGTCCGGCGACCGCCTCTAACTGGCGCGGTGACCCGCGTCTCCCGTCCCGGGCCTGTAAGTTCTCTTCCAGTCTGACTGGGAAGGCTTACAAGGCCTGCGGGCAGGCTGCGTCCGCCTTGCATGGCATGGCGCTGCTTCAGGTCCACCAGGCCCAGGCGCTCCTTGACATGCACGAGGGTAGGCCTGACCCAGAGCTCCTCCGGGAGCTCCGGACGGCGACGGACCTCGCCCTCCGGGCGACGAAAGTCACCGCCCGTTCCATCGGTCAGGCGATGTCCACGCTTGTGGTCCAGGAGCGTCATCTCTGGCTCAACCTGGCTGATATGAGGGAGACCGATAAACATCGGTTCCTGGACTCCCCCATCTCGTCAGCTGGGTTGTTCGGCGACGCGGTCGAGAGCTTCGCCCAGCAGTTCTCGGCCGCCCAGAAGCAGACGGAGGCGATCAAGCACATCCTGCCCCGGCGGCCCGCTGCTGCCTCCACCCCGCCGCCGGCGGCAGCGCCTCCGACTACTCGTCGCCGAGGACGTCCACCCGCCGCCGCCTCCGCCCCCGCCAAGGCACCGCAGCAGCCTTCCACCAGCCGACGGCGTGGGGCCGGCCGTGGGAAGGATGTCCAGCCCGCTCAGGCCGCTGCCAAGCCAGGTGGCAAGCGTCGTCGCAAGCGACCCTGAGACGGGCCACCCAGAGATGGAGGAAACTGCTCGGAGGGAGATGGCTGCAGCACCACTCCTTCCCCCGGAGGAGGGCCGGGGGAGAATCTTTTGTTTGTCTGTTCCGCCGCTGGCCCCAGTGCCAGCGGCACCCAAAACATCAATAAAAGAGCAGTTTCCAATATCTCTGGGTGCCAAGAGAGCGCGCTTGGCGGTGGTCGACGCTCCCATGCCTCGCCACCCTCAAGTACCTCTCCCTTCGCCAGCAGGGGACGCCGGCTGTCGGGACGCACACAAGCGGCCTCCCCACACTCGCACGTCCCCTCCGCGGATGCAGGTAAGTGTTGCACAGCACACTCAGATCCCGCTTCGGGCCGCTCCCATGCCGTCCGTGCCGGATCCCTGCGTTCCGCCTCGCTGCCCCGCTGCGGGTACGTCTGTGGTGCCGATGGTCCCCCTTGCTCGGAGTCTGGGAGCCTGGCTAGCGCTTCCCAGCCCGTCTCGGTGGCTCATCCGTACCATCAGACTCGGCTATGCGATTCAGTTCGCCCGGCGTCCCCCCAAGTTCAGGGGCGTTCACTTCACGACTGTAGTGGAGGCGAACGCCCCCGTGCTCAGGGCGGAGATCGCTGTCCTACTGGCGAAGGACGCGATAGAGCCGGTCCCTCAAGCCGATATGAGGTCCGGGTTCTACAGCCCCTACTTCATTGTACCCAAGAAAGGCGGCGGGTTACGACCGATCTTGGATCTGCGATTCCTGAACCGGTCCCTTCACAGGCTGCCGTTCACGATGTTAACGCAGAGGCGCATCTTCAGGTGCATCCGTCCCCGAGATTGGTTTGCAGCGATAGACCTGAAGGACGCGTACTTTTATGTCTCGATTCTTCCTCGACACCGGCCCTTTCTGCGCTTCGCGTTCGAGGGACGGGCATATCAGTACCGCGTCTTACCCTTCGGCCTGTCCCTGTCGCCCCGCGTCTTTACGAAGGTTGCGGAGGCGGCCATTGCTCCCATGAGAGAGCATGGCGTTCGCATCCTCAACTACCTCGACGACTGGCTGATCCTTGCCCAGTCGCGAGAGCAGTTGTGCGAACACAGGGACAAGGTGCTCAGTCACCTCAGCCAGTTGGGACTTCGGGTCAACTGGGAGAAGAGCAAACTCTGCCCCACGCAGAGGATCTCTTTTCTCGGTATGGAGATAGACTCGGTCGCCATGACTGCGCGCCTCACCGAGGAGCGCGTCCAGTCGGTGTTGAACTGCCTGAATTCGTTCAGAGGCAGGACAGCGGTTCCACTGAAACATTTTCAGAGGCTCCTGGGGCATAT
Source organism: Gobio gobio (assembly GCF_949357685.1). Lineage (NCBI taxonomy): Eukaryota > Metazoa > Chordata > Actinopteri > Cypriniformes > Gobionidae > Gobio > Gobio gobio. Next base: position 54,263,406 of record NC_137114.1, read on the forward strand.
GGCATCCGCAGCCGCAGTAACGCCGCTCGGATTGCTTCATATGAGACCGCTTCAACGCTGGCTACACGATCGAGTCCCGAGATGGGCGTGGCACAGCGGTTCCCTCCGCGTCCAAGTGACTCCGAGGTGCCGCCAAACCTTCGGCCCGTGGTCGGACCCTCTGTTTCTCCGGGCGGGAGTACCCCTAGAACAAGTGTCCAGGCACTCCGTTGTCTCCACGGATGCCTCATCCACGGGTTGGGGTGCCACGTACAACGGGCTTGCAGTTTCGGGTCTGTGGACGGGGCCTCAACTGCAATGGCATATCAATTGCCTCGAGTTGTTAGCAGTTCGTCTTGCACTCAGCCGCTTCAAAGTTCCGCTCAGAGGCAAGCACGTTCTGGTCCGGACGGACAACACTGCGGCCGTAGCGTACATCAACAAACAGGGTGGTCTACGCTCCCGTCGCATGTCGCAACTCGCCCGCCATCTCCTCTTATGGAGTCAGAAGCATCTGAGGTCGCTTCGTGCCGTTCACATTCCGGGCCTGCTCAATCGTGCGGCCGACGAGCTGTCACGTCAGCAGGTACTTCCGGGAGAATGGCGACTCCATCCCCAGGCGGTCCAGCTAATCTGGAGTCGTTTCGGGGCCGCACAGGTAGACCTGTTTGCCTCCCCAGAGACGACCCACTGTCAGTGGTTTTATTCCTTGACCGAGGGGACCCTCGGGTCGGATGCCCTGGCCCACAGCTGGCCCCGGGAAGAACGCAAGTATGCGTTTCCCCCAGTGAGCCTTCTTGCGCAGACACTGTGCAAAGTCAGGGAGGACGAGGAGCAGGTCCTGTTGGTCGCTCCGTATTGGCCCAACCGGACTTGGTTCCCGGAACTAGTGCTCCTCGCGACAGCACCTCCCTGGCCCATTCCTCTGAGACAGGACCTCCTGACTCAGAGACGGGGCACCCTATGGCACCCGCGTCCGGACCTCTGGAAACTCCATGTTTGGTCCCTGGACGGGACGCGGAGGTTCTAGGTGACCTACCGCAAGCGGTAGTTGACACCATCACTTCCGCTAGAGCCCCCTCTACGAGGCGCCTCTATGCGTTGAAGTGGAACCTGTTCGTCGACTGGTGCTCTTCTCGCCGAGAAGACCCCCGAAGATGTTCGATCGCTTCTGTGCTTACCTTTCTACAGGATGGGTTGGAGCGAAGGCTGTCTCCCTCCACCCTCAAGGTCTATGTCGCCGCTATCGCCGCTAATCATGAGCTCGTAGATGGAAAATCTCTAGGTAAGCACGATCTGATCGTCAGGTTCCTTAGGGGAGCAAGGAGATTAAATCCTCCTCGTCCTCCCTCTATACCCTCTTGGGACTTAGCTCTGGTGCTAACTGCACTACAGAGAGAACCCTTTGAGCCTCTGCAGTCAGCTGAGTTGAAAATACTGTCGTTAAAGACTATACTCCTGATTGCGTTGGCCTCCATCAAGAGGGTAGGGGACCTGCAGGCATTTTCGGTCGACGAATCGTGCCTGGAATTCGGGCCCGGTAACTCTCATGTGATCATGAGACCCCGGCCTGGATATGTGCCCAAGGTTCCCACTACTCCCTTCCGGGACCAAGTGGTGAGCCTGCAAGCGCTGCCTTCGGAGGAGGCAGACCCAGCCCTAGCTTTTCTCTGTCCCGTCCGTGCTCTCCGGACTTACGTGGACCGAACGCAAAGCTTCAGGACCTCAGAGCAGCTCTTCGTCTGTTACGGAGGACAGCAGAAGGGAAAGGCTGTCTCCAAGCAGAGGATGGCCCACTGGATAGTGGACGCCATCGTCTTGGCTTATCAGTCCCAAGACGTGCCCTGCCCGCTCGGGTTAAGAGCCCACTCCACTAGGGGTGTTGCCTCTTCCTGGGCGCTGGCTCGTGGCGCCTCGCTGACAGATATTTGTAGAGCTGCGGGCTGGGCGACACCTAACACGTTCGCTAGATTCTATAGCCTCCGTGTAGAGCCGGTCTCTTCCTGTGTGCTCACTTCCCATAGTCAGTAACACCGAAGTACCCGTTCCAGTGTCGGCTTGCTGCGCCATTCCCTCCCCTATGGTAGACGGATGCGTGCGCTTATTCTGCTCCAGTCGAGTTCCCCGGAACGGCGAACCCTGTTGAGTCCTCCGCAACCCGCGGCAGTCGGACGTGGCGGAGCGTTCGACGCCAGGTCTAACACTCGTATGCATTGGTGGAACTTGTGTTAGGCTGGGTTCCGTATGTAGTGACCCCCACGGCGGTCCCATATGTGTATTCTTCCACGGTACGGCTCCCTACGGCGAGCCCGTGTCTTTCCCTCGGCAGAGCTCCTCTGCCGTCTCAGGTTCGTGTTGTCTCCCTCCTAATTGACCGGGGCCACCCCTGAGACTTCCGTATGTTGTGCTGCCCACGGCCAGCCCATACATGTATTCTCCACATGTTAACTCCCTCTGGGCATGATGTGGCTTCCGCAGCTGCCTTCACAGGCACGCTTTCCCAGCGTTATCCAATACAGTCAGCTGAGTGGGTCTTGCGGAACAGCAGCTTTGACTCTCCCTGCGTGAACCTACCCGCCCGCATCAGATCGGGGTCTGTGGGGCTCATCGCTGGGCGCTGGAAGTGGTAGTAACTATGGCGTTTTCCATAGGGGATCCCAATTCGTCGGTACGTCCGACGTACGTCGAACGTGACCGACTGAATGGGAACGTCTCGGTTACGTATGGTAACCCTCGTTCCCTGAAGGAGGGAACGGAGACGTACGTCCCGTCGCCACAGTTGCTGTACCATCACTGCAGGTCGAGCCACTACGTGTGGCTCCTCAGTGAAAAACAGCGTGCATTCGCTCTCGCTTCCTGTTTATACCCGCGGCGCGGGGCGGAGCGCGAGATGCAAATCTCGCACGCCAATTGTTCATTGGCCGGTTCTAGATAGCTCGAAGCTGATAGGGGCTCCCAGAAGTGATCCCAATTCGTCGGTACGTCCGACGTACGTCTCCGTTCCCTCCTTCAGGGAACGAGGGTTACCATACGTAACCGAGACGTTTTATTCCCATCTATATTCTGAAGATTTTTAGTTATGGGTTTGTTTATATAACATTCATTTTATTTTATACAACAATTTATTCCTAAAAACATGGTGTTTTTTGGAGTTGGAAAAGAATTTAAAAATTATCTCTGTATAAACATTTAACTCAAAAACGTCAACAAAACCAAACAAGAATTTTGAGAAAATATCTCTCTAATGTTTCTGCAGTCAGTAGTAGTCGTTCATTCAGTTTTGCAGTGACTGTTGGTGCAGGTGTTGAAGTTTGACACATTAATATGACTCTAAAACTTAAACAAAAACAGAGCAAATTCAATCAAGTTTATATATTCAGTAGTAATACAGTATGTCAATCTGTGTAAACAACCTAAATCAATATACGTCAGCAGGTGCATCCCTCTGATCTCTAATCAACAGCGACAGGACGAACTAGTGCAGAAAGATCCTGAAAACACCTCTGAGAGCTCCCAGGAAGCGCCTGGGGACGACAGGCCTCCTTCATGTTTGTTTACATCATGTGTGCTTGTGAACTCTTCCTTTAGGCAAAAGACAGAAGTCACGGAACAGGAGCTTTAACCTTTGTATTGCAGCTCAAACAAACAAACATTAGACACGCCGTCAGTAGTCAGAGGGATCTGAAGTGCTCTGGGTCGCAGACGCGCAGGTCTAATGTCAGAGCTCCACGCTCTATTAAAGAGCTTCTGACGAATGACACTTTATCTACAGATACTGATGCCAGAAGACTTCAACAAAATCAACTTTCTCATGATCAAGACTTCACTAAATGTTAACAAAACCTATGGAATTAAATGTTTTCAATTTCACATTTCATTTTATTTATTTATTTGCCAAGTTCATACATGTAAATGTGATATATATATATATATATATATATATATATATATATATATATATATATATATATATATATATATATATATATATATATATATATATATAAATCTTAAAAAAAAAGTTTATAATTTAAACCTCCCTTAAAATGAGCTAAATATAAATAATACTATACTTTTAAATATTATATCTATACTATTATTGTTAGTACTTTTATTATTTTTAATTTGTCATTTTTAAAGCAAAATATATTTAAGTATAATATCTAAAGATACATACATACATTCTATATACATGTTTGTACATATACATTTACAAAGACAGAGTATATATTTATTATATACACTCACCTAAAGGATTATTAGGAACACCTGTTCAATTTCTCATCAATGCAATTATCTAATCAACCAATCACATGGCAGTTGCTTCAATGCATTTAGGGGTGTGGTCCTGGTCAAGACAATCTCCTGAACTCCACACTGAATGTCGGAATGGGAAAGAAAGGGGATTCAAGCAATTTTGAGCGTGGCATGGTTGTTGGTGCCAGACGGGCCGGTCTGAGTATTTCACAATCTGCTCAGTTACTGGGATTTTCACACACAACCGTTTCTGGGGTTTACAAAGAATGGTGTGAAAAGGGAAAAGCATCCAGTATGCGGCAGTCCTGTGGGCGGAAAAAAGGGGTCAAACACAGTATTAGTATGGTGTTCCTAATAATCCTTTAGGTGAGTGTATAATTATAAATATATAACTTAATTGTTTTTCAAAAAGTCAAATATTATTCATTTAAATATCATATCTGATTTTATATTATTATTAGTAGTATTCATAATAAGCTTTTTGTTAAATATTATAAATGTATGCTTTAGTAATGAGCCGGTTTTAATGTGCTTGATGTCTGTAAGCACATTCTTGAGATGTTGGGCTCAGTTACAGACTCTGAGCTCTAATCATCTCTGAGGACTTTTTTAAAAGTCAGTAGATCTTCATGGAAAATAACAAAAGATCTGTAAAGGTCATGTTTGACAGGTAAACCCAAAGGTTAACTTTTAAACACGGAGGCGACAGTTTTAGAATAAATATTGAAAGTTGGATCTTCAAGCACCGCAGCTCAAATACTAATGATTTCTCTATAACCGCTCGCATTTCATCATGTTTACTGCTAAATACACTCCTAATGGAGGTCTGCGTGATGTCTGGAGGGTTGAACTGTACAAATGTGCAGCCGTATATTTGTTAAATCACATGAATTTATTATAAATGTGTAATTTGAGATCTGTTGATGTTTGACTGTGGGTGAGATTGACCTTTTAGTGAGGAATTGCCAGACTCACTGCCCCTGTCGAGATTCTGGTTGTTGGGCGATTGTAAGTTGTTGTTTTGTCCACCACTAGAATCAACTACGATAGAGTTTACATGTAAAATTCAGCTGCTACATCTTCATTCAGATTTAATTGCTATTCACTGTTGGTTTTTCTGATTAAGCTACTGTATTATATTCTCTGAACTGATGCTCACTGTTGTTTCAAATTACAAAAGTATGTGTTTGTGCTGCCTTAAAAATTTAAGTTTAGTCAACTCAAATATACAAGTTGTTCACATTTCAAGTTGACTTAACTTAAAATTTAAGGCAGCACAAACACATACTTTTTTAAGTTGCAGAATAGTGCAGCAGAGAGTGTGTCATGAGGTTTTGACACTGACGTCAATGGATCTACCATAAACAAAGCTTTTTACATTGATATTTGACTAAATATTGACCCCGTTATAGGGATAGCTCACCTAAAAATGTTAGCATGTCATCATTTCTTCGCCCTAATGTTGTTGCAAACCTGTATGACTTTCTTCTGTGAAGAAAACTGTGGTTCAAACAACATAGACTTTCATTGTATGGACAAAAATAGTGATATTTTTCATTTTTGGGTGAACTAAAACAGCTGGCGTGGACTGTAGATGCTTCTGCCGTTCACTAGAGCGAGGGTTTAAAAAATGTAATAGTCCTCCCATGTTTTCATACTCATAATGCAGTGTGAAATGCACTTCTAAAGTCTAAGAGCTTCTGATTGAATAGAAAGCGCTTCTCCTCAGTGCGGTTGAGCAGGGCGGCGGCCGTCACGAGGAAGAAAACGCCGTGGAGAAACGATTGTTCTGCTCATTAACGGAGCTGTGAAGGAGGCAAGAGTTTGTTCTCTCCTCTGACGCAGAAGGCGAAGCAGAAACAGGCGATATCACGTGTAAGCAGATGCATACGAAAAATAACATTAAACAACATATACACCGATCAGGCATTACATTATGACAGATGTAGTGAATAACAACCTGTTAGTGGGTGGAATATATTAGGCAGCAAGTGAACATGTTGTCCTCAGAGTTGATGTGTTAGAAGCAGGAAAAATGGGCAAGCGTAAGGATTTGAGCGAGTTTGACAAGGGCCAGATTGTGACGGCTAGACGACTGGGTCAGAGCATCTCCAAAACTGCAGCTCTTGTGGGGTGTTCCCAGTCTGCAGTGGTCAGTCTCTATCAAAAGTGCTCAAGGAAGGAACAGTGGAGAACCGGCCACAGGGTCATGGAGGACCAGTGGAGAACCGGCCACAGGGTCATGAAGGAACAGTGGAGAACCGGCCACAGGGTCATGAAGGAACAGTGGAGAACCGGCCACAGGGTCATGAAGGAACAGTGGAGAACCGGCCACAGGGTCATGAAGGAACAGTGGAGAACCGGCCACAGGGTCATGGGCGGCCGAGGCTCATTGATGCACGTGGGGAGCGAAGGCTGGCCCGTGTGGTCCAATCAAACAGACGAGCTACTGGAGCTCAAACTGCTCAAGAAGTTAATGCTGGTTCTGATAGAAAGGGCTCAGAATACACAGAGCATCTCAGTTTTGGGGCTGCATAGCCGCATACACAACAAAAACGTCTGTGGAGAAATGATTGTTCTGCTCATTAACGGAGCTGTGAAGGAAGCAAGAGTTTGTTCTCCTCAAATAGCGTGACGTCTGCGGGGGGCTCGTGAATAATAACGTCTGGCCAATGAAAGAAGCATCAGAAGTTCTCGGCTAGGTCATTCGTGATGTTTTGATTGGTGAAAGCGTCTTTGTGTTCAATCTCACAGCAGTGTTGTCTGGATTTAAGAACCACAGCTTATTAAAATGCTCATTACAGTTCGGAGAGTGATTCATCTCGTTAAATTTCCCATCATAATAGTCCGTGACTGATGAGTTATTAGATCACACTCGGACACAAACAAGCACAATCTCCGGAGAAACCGTCTCTGTTTACACGAGCATGTGAATTAGAGAGAAAAGCATATTCAGCGACAACTTTTCTCATGAATAAATAAGCAAAAGATACAGTTATTTTTTTAGGGAGGCTTTTGAGGTTCAAGTAATCTAATTACAGTAGTGGCCAAAAGTGAAATCTGACCGAGAAAAACTGACATCTTCAACCTTTATTTAAAGATTATTACGATTTTTTTGAACATATTGTGTTGTTGTGTTTGGAGTCAATTGTTTTATTTCCTATAATAACACATAAGACATCATTTTTATCCAGGTTATCATACAAAGAAATTATTTTAATTAGGTAGGTTGTCTACAAACTGCAAGCCCTGCCCTACATTTGTTCTTGTTTGAGAAGCGGTTCACTCAGATTAGGGGCGTAGGTTAGTAGGTTGTCTACAAACCGGAAGGTTGGTGGTTCTATCCCAGGTTCCACCCGACCAAGTGTCGAGGTGTCCATGAGCAAGACACCTAACCCCAGCTGCTCCCGATGAGCTGGATGGCGCCTTGCATGGCTCACACCGCCGTCGGTGTATGAATGAGTGTATGAATGAGTGTATGAATGAGTGTATGAATGGGTGTATGAATGAGTGTATGAATGAGTGTATGAATGGATACATTATCAATTTCCGTCTGTAGATTTAAATTACAGTACATACCTTTAGAGGCTGTGAGTTTTTTATCCACTTCAGCTGTACTTATATACACGAAAACTTACAGTTTTATTCCTATATATATATTCTGAAGGTTTTTAGTGAGGGGTTTGTTTATAACATCATTCACCTGATAAATATTTAACATTTTATTCCTAAAAACATTTTTTGTCTTTTGCCTGTTGAAAAATATGATCACAAGTCTGTGAGTTTTTCCTCCACTTCAGCTGCAATGGATACAACGCTTTGGATGGCCATGGGTCTGTTGAAAGCACTATATAAATGCAGTCCATTTACCATTTACCATAATTAAATATTAATATTGCATGTTTTATGCATTGTATATGTAGTTTATTTTTTTGCATAGTAAAATAAAAACTGTAGCTGTACTTTGCCTTTTTTGCCAAATAATTTCGTCAGATAAATACCTTAACCAAGTTTAGTATTTTGTTCTGTATTTTTAACCACTTCTGTATTTACTTTCAAAGCAGTTTGATTATATTTTATTAATTATTATATTTAATTATTTAATATTCTAATAATTTAACATTTTAAATATTATTAATATTACATATTTTAAAATAATATTTCAATATTGAATTACATTAAGTTGCATATTTACTATATATTAATAGTTTTATTATGTTAATTGTTATATTCATATTTTGAATTGGCTTTTAATTGTATATTTTTAGGCTTAATTTTTATTTTAGTTGATTTTTTTTGTAATTTTTTTATATGCTTTTGTCAATTTATTTGTTTGTAACTTTTAGTTTATTTCAGTTTATTGCCAAGGCAAAATATTAAAAAAATATATATTTTAACTAATATTTATATTTTATTAATTATCCGCTTTATTTCAATGAACAGAAATATTTTTAAAGGGGTCATGACATGAGCGATCAAATGGGATCTTTTGTCATATAAGAGTCTTTGTACCATTAAAGGATTCTGTAAGTGTCAGAGCTTAACACATCCTCCTCATTATAAACAAAGCATTCATTTAATCAAGCGCCAAAAACAGCTCGTTTTGATATTGTGGGATCTGTGATGTCACACGGGCAAATACATTTGCATATGACATCAACCAATAGTTATACATCATCGCACCATAGGCCCCACCCACTGGCGTTTAGTCTCTTAACGGCTGACATTTGCCTACACTGGATGAGTGTCGTGTCAAAAGCAAACAGAAGCCCTTATAATGACTGACGCTGTCATTTTGTTTCGCAAACGAGGCACAGTGTAATGGAGAGTTCGCAGAGAAACCAAAAGTAAATGATTTCATAAAGACGGTTTTATATATGCGAGTGATACTGTTTCCTATGCAATGCCGTTAGCCATTCATTTGACCTTGACACTGACGTTAACCCGTCATTTATGAGAAACCTTTCCCTGGCAATGACGAGTTTTCACGGCTTTCCATGTTTTCACTGTTATGCGGTAGGGGGCGCTACTACACATCTTCTGAAACAGTACAGAGTCAAAACATCAAAACACGTAAAAGAAGACGCAGAAACAAGCGATCTCATATGTAAGCAGATGCATATGATAAATAATGTGATCATCAACATTATACATAATATAAATCAAAACTGTCTAATGTTACTGAATGAGATGTGGACCCAGAGCGAGCTTTAGGACTGTGAAGCTTTGGGGTGTTGATGGACTGTGTTTGATCATCACTCTGAATCTGATCTGGATGTAGTGTTTGACAAAAACGTGATTTTCTCAGCTTTTTGCTTAAAATGTTGCTTTTTATATGAAACTTACCTGTATTTATGTATTGATTAAAAAAGAATGCATGAAGCTATATTTGGCAAATTGCATGTTCAGATATTCATACAACAAAATATTCTGACATTTTTTGTGAAAATGACCAAAAGCGCTGGCGGGGAAAGAGTTAAAGGAGCCACGCCTTAAAAACGGATCATTATATATATATTTGTGAAAATAATGTTATCATTAAAAGTGAACCTCAAGAAACAAATAAAAATAATCCATGGCATGACCCCTTTAATAATTTTAGATGTAGTTAAGGATAATAACCCTGTTTCAAACACCACACAGAAACGCCTGCATCAATAATTGCACAAACATCTGAAGCTCCATAACACTGAGGCCAAGAGAAGCTCAGTGGCTTTTGTCTAATTGGTGTTTTGGCTGTGAACACAGAGACTGATGGGCTTCAGGTGTGTGATGAACAGAACTCTACCTCTGTTGCCTCAAGGTGAGATTAAGGAAAAGTAAGTTACGAGAGCAGATTTGATGAAAGTTTCATGAACCGAGTCGTACATGTTCAGCTGAACCTTTTGAACTCTGTAACGTTTTAAAAATGTATGAGTTGTATGTGTTGCAACTGAAGGAAGCGTTTCTATGGAAAAGTACAGCAGACTTTCAGAAATCAAACATAGACACTTGATTATTATTTACACAGTCACAAGAAAGAGCTTAAGCTGTTTTGAAGGAATATTCTGGGTTGAGTTAAGCTCAGTCAACAGCATGGCTGATTACCACAGGAACTTTCCTCACTCTTTCCTCACTCATTCTCAGAGAAAAATGCAGCCTTCTGTCGTCTGATTGACGGTTTAGACTTTCTGTGCAAGTAAAAGTATTTTTAGTATGATTGTACAAACGTGATTCATATGAACTTTTTATCAAGTAAATGTATATCTTTATATATTTCAAGATGAACACTTATGAGCACCTTCCCTTGATTATCCAGACATCATCTTATAGAAAAATCATGAGTATCAAATATGATCATCAGGCTTATGAGGACGGTTTATTTGTTCATCTGTCAATCATCATTATATTGCATATGTTTTAAAACTACAGAGATTTGATCATAAAACTAAGCATTTAAATATAATCTTACCAAGATTGGCAGATATTGATATGTATATGCTTTTTATGTTACAAAGATCTCGATTGATTTACATTGCAAGCAAACTGTAAACCCTAACGCTCAGTTTAATGAAGTGGTTTGAGTAGAGCCAACTCAAATTATACAAATGAGTTCAAACTAATGAACTTTTATGAGTATTTCGAACTTTCCCTCAAAACTGAGACATTTTATTTTTTTGAGTTTTATGAACTTGTTTCTTTTAATTTAGACTAACTTAAATTTAACTGAAACTGGGCTGGGCTTTCTATTTCCCAGCATGCTTTGCCATGACACTTGAAAGGGAGAGTAAATGCCAAAATTAAGTGTTATATAATGTGCAAGATTAATGTTAAGGTGTAGATTTAGTAATGTTTAATGTTTTGTTATGCTAGTTTTGAAGAGTTTGTGTTATATTGGGTTTTTTGGGGTGTTTCCATCGTGATGACAAGAGCATGAGCTTAGTTTGAGGACCGATTTATGATAAATGTTCGGTATTGCCATACTCATTCAGTAATATTGGTAACACTTTACAATAAGGTTGTATTAGTTAACATTAGTTAATACATTAGTTAACATGAACTAACCATGCACAATGCCTGTAGCTGTTTTTGTAAGGTTATCTTACTGTACATATATTTACCGTTGACAGTAACACATTTCTAACTCATCTTACTCTAAAGGTAAAAATGCTGTTGTGTACCTTATCAACATTATTAAACAAAACATGTATTCACGGTTTTTGAGAACCTTATTATCAAGTGTACACTATTTCAACATTAACTGATGTGTTTACATTTGTAGGCAGTAAATAATAATAGATGCTTTTCATGTTAATAAAATTGTTCATGGTTAGTTAATGTTAACTAATGTTAACTAATAACACTTTTAATGTGAATAGAAGCATTAATATTTGTGAGTTAAGATTAATGCTGAACAGAGGTGTTGTTCATGGTTAGTTCATGTTAACTAATGCATTAACTAATGTTAACTAATACAACCTTATTGTGAAGTGTTACCATAAATGCTATGCTAACACTAACAAAGCATTGTGTAACCAATTAGCAAGTTGGTATTTATTGAATTAGATATATAAAGCTAGCCAAGTTTCCACTACTAAGTTCAATGTATGAATCAGCTTCCTCAAATATTACATGTCAAGAGTAATTAAATGTATGAGTACAAAATAAAATTCCACAAGTTCTGCTTACTTAAACTTTGAATTTCTTAACGTAAAATTTTGATGTAACTGATTACTTCACATTTTTTTGAGTTTTGCCAACTCGTTCAGGTTTACAGTGCATCAGAATTTCATATAAATATCAGCATCTGCACCAAATTGAATAATTTGCTCAGCTTGAGCTGTTTCCCCCTCCATATTCTCACTCGATCACACTTTATGAGTCATAAAAGCCTAACGATAACCTAACCTAAACTAACCTAAACTAAACTAAACTAAACTAAACTAAACTAAACTAAACTAAACTAAACTAAACTAAACTAAACTAAACCTAAACCTACCCTAAACTAAATCTAACCTAACCTAACCTAACCTAAACCTACCCT